>NC_040077.1:32422500-32620000 GCF_003369695.1 Bos indicus x Bos taurus
ATGAGGAAACGGTCCAAGACAGGAAATAAAACATCTCAATAGGAGAAGAGAGAAAAATCTCTGGAACTCACATCAGCCTGGAATTAGTTAATTTTCCCATAGAGAAAATATAAAACCCTCATAATTCATAGGGCACTGAGCACACAGAACAATATTGCTTCAATAATATAGAAAAGTTAGCCCTAGACTAAAGACAGCTCTGGTCCCACCTAGGAAAATTCAAAGCAAGCCTTGGCAGAATCAAACTATTTCCAAGTAACATACTTGAGGTCAGAACAAACCACAGGAATATTAAAGGAATTTAAATATACCTGTCACTCAACAAAGTAAAACTCACAATATCTGCCACCCAGTCAAAAATTCTCTAATATGCAAATAAACAGGAAATTATGGCACATGGTGAGGAGAAAAATCAATCAATAGAAAAAGATCCAAAAACGATACAGATAACACAATTAATATGCAAGAATGTTAAAACCGTTTTTCTAACACATTCTATGTATTCAAGAAGACAGAATGAGTGAATTGTAAATATATTGATGACATAAAAGTGAACTAAGTCAATTTTTAGCGATAAAAAATTGTAGAAACTGACAATATTTCTACAGGCAGAATTAACAACAGATTAGACAATGAAAAGAAAAGAGTTGTGGATCTGAATACATCACAAAGCAGAATACTCCGTATGAAAACAGATAAAAGACTGAACAAAAACTGAACAGAGCATGAAAGAGCTGTGAGACAACTTTAAGGAGCTAATAAAATTTACAGAGTCACTAATAAGAAGAGGACAGTAAAAATGTTTAAATAATCATGACCAAAATTTTTCCAATTTGTCAAAAATTACAGATGTATATATTTTAAAAGCTCAACTAAACCCAAGCATAGGAAATATGATTAAAATGATATTGATAAATATCATAATTAAATGAGAAAAGGCACATTATATACAGAGGAACAAAGATAAGAACAATAGCAGATTTCTTGCTGAAAATAATACATTCCAGAATACAGGGGAGAATTATCTTTGAGGTACTGAATAGAAGGGGGGAAAAGTGTCAATATAGAATTCTATACTCAGTGAAAATATCTTTAAAAATAGAGAGGAAATGAACTTTTTAAGACATTCAAAAACTGAAAAAATGAATTGCCAGCAAAACTGTATTATAAGGAATATTGAAAGAAGTTCCTTAGGCATAATGAAAATATCAGGTGGAAATCTGTATATACACAAAGGAATGAAGAGCACTAAAATGGTGAACATGTGAGCAAATATGAAATATGACTGTGTGAGTGCTTAGTCACTCAGTACTGTCCAACTCTTTGTGATCCCATAGACTGTGTAGCCCATCAGGCTCCTCTGCCCATGGGATTTCCTGGCAAGAATACTGGAGTTGGTTGCCATTTCCTTCTCCAGGGGCTCTTCCCCACCCAGACATCAAACCCATGCATCCTGCATCTCCTTCATTGGCAGGCAAGTTCTTTACCACTCCACCTTGGGTTTGGGAAACCCAGATGTGAAAGATATTATTGCTCAATTTTTAAATATTTTAAAAATTGGTTCCCTGTTAAAAGTAAAACCAATTACAATATATGTTTGCTTTTATAACATACATAGAAATATAATTTATAATGACAATGACATAAGGCTGTAAAGAGAAAAAGTGAAGCATATTACTCAGAGCTAAATTGTGATAAGTTAAAGACATGTATAATATACCCTAATGCAACCATGGACAGAGGAGCCTGGTAGGCTGCAGTCCATGGGGTTGCTAAGAGTCGGACACGACTGAGCGATTTCACTTTCACTTTTCACTTTCATGCTTTGGAGGAGGAAGTGGCAACCCACTCCAGTGTTCTTGCCTGGAGAATACCAGGGATGGCAGGGCCTGGTGGGCTGCCGTCTATGGGGTCGCACAGAGTCAGACATGACTGAAGCGACTTAGCAGCAGCAGCAGCAACGCAACCACTATAAAAAAGAAGAAAGAGTGATGGCAACAAATCAACAAACAAGATACATTGAAATTTTTAAAAAAAAATCTTTCATCTAACAGAAGGAAGAAAATGAGGTGAAAATGTAGTAAAGCATTCAAGATTTCAGTGCCAGCCAGAGCCACATGAGGTTGACTCTTTCTGGAACAATTTCAGTTCAGTTCAGTTCAGTTCAGTTACTCAGTCGTGTTCGATTCTTTATGACCCCATGGACTGCAGCACACCAGGCTTCCCTGTCCATCACCAACTCCTGGAGTTTACTCAAACTCATGTACATTGAATCAGTGATGCTGTCCACCATCTCATCCTCTGTCATCCCCTCCTCCTCCTGCCTTCAATCTTTCCCAGCATCAGGGTCTTTTCCAATGATTCAGCTCTTCACATCAGGTGGCCAAAGTTTCAGCTTCAGCATCAGTCCTTCCAATGAATATTCAGGACTGATTTCATTTAGGATGGACTGGTTGGATCTCATTGCAGTCCAAGGGACTCTCAAGAGTTTTCTCCAACACCACAGTTCAAAAGCATCAATTGTTCAGCACTCAGCTTTCTTTATAGTACAACTCTCACATCCATACATGACTACTGGAAAAAACATAGCCTTGACTAGACGGACCTTTGTTGGCAAAGTAACATCTCTACTTTTTAATATGCTGTCTAGGTTGGTCATAGCTTTTCTCCCAAGGAGTAAGAGACATTTAATTTCATGGCTGCAGTCACTATCTACAGTGATTTTGGAGCCCCCCAAAATAAAGTCAGCCACTGTTTCCACTGTTTCTCCATCTATTTGCCATGAAGTGATGGGACCATATGCCATGATCTTTGTTTTCTGAATGTTGAGTTTTAATTCAACTTTTTCACTCTCCTTTTTCACTTTCATCAAGAGGCTCTTTAGTTCTTCTTCACTTTCTGCCATAAGGGTGGTGTCATCTGCATATCTGAGGTTATTGATATTTCTCCTGGCAATATTGATTCCAGCCTGTGCTTCATCTAGCCCAGCGTTTCTCATGATGTACTCTGCATATAAGTTAAACAAGCACGGTGACAATATACAGCCTTGATGTACTCCTTTCCTTATTTGGAACCAGTCTGTTCCATGTCCAGTTCTAATTGTTTCTTCCTGACCTGCATACAGATTTCTTTTTTTGTTTGTTTGTTTACTTTTAAATTTTATTTTATTTTTAAACTTTACATAATTGTATTAGTTTTGCCAAATATCAAAATGAATCTGCCACAGGCATACATGTGTTCCCTATCCTGAACCCTCCTCCCTCCTCCCTCCCCACACCATCCCTCTGGGTCGTCCCAGTGCACCAGCCCCAAGCACCCTGTATCGCGCATCGAACCTGGACTGGCAACTCGTTTCTTACATGATATTCTACATGTTTCAATGTCACTCTCCCAAATCTTCCCACCCTCTCCCTCTCCCACAGAGTCCATAAGACTGTTCTATACATCAAGAGGCGGGTCAGGTGGTCTTTTTTTCCCATCTCTTTAAGAAATTTCCACAGTTTATTGTGATCCACACAGTCAAAGGCTTTGGCATAGTCAATAAAGTAGAAATAGATATTTTTCTGGAACTCTCTTGCTTTTTCGATGATCCAGCTTTTCTAAAACCAGCTTGAACATCTGGAAGTTCACGGTTCACGTATTGCTGAAGCCAGGCCTGGAGAATTTTAAGCATTACTTTACTAGCGTTTGAGATGAGTGCAATTGTGCGGTAGTGTGAGCATTCTTTGCCAATGACTTTCTGTGGCATTCAAATGAAAACTGACGTTTTCCAGTCCTGTGGCCACTGCTGAGTTTTCCAAATTTGCTGGCATGTTGAGTACAGCATTTTCACAGCATCATCTTTTAGGATTTGAAATGGCTCTATTAGAATTCCAACACCTGCACTAGCTTTGATGCTTCCTAAGGCCCACTTGACCTCACATTCCAGGATGTCTGGCTCTAGGTAAGTGATCTGGGTCATGAAGATCATTTTTGTACAGTTCTTCTGTGTATTCTTGCCACCTCTTCTTAATATCTTCTGCTTCTGTTAGGTCCATACCATTTCTGTCCTTTACTGAGCCCATCTTTGCATGAAATCATCCCTTGGTATCTCTAATTTTCTTGAAGAGATCTTTAGTCTTTCCCATTCTGTTGTTTCCCTCTATTTCTTTGCACTGATGACTGAGGAAGGCTTTCTTATCTCTCCTTGCTATTTCTTGGACCTCTACATTCAAATGGGTATATCTTTCCTCTTAGAAATCTTTTTTTTTTCATATCTTACAATATTATAATTCTTGATCCAACTTTGAATCTATTGTAAGTTACCAGCCAATGATCACATAACCAGAGCCATGTCTCAAATTATAAAGTTTGAATCACTACACATTCATACATCTTCTCAAGCTGAAATATGCTTTATGAGAAACTGTTCACATACCCATCTGTGGATAACAAGCCAACTGAAAGATAGAGTCACCAGGGTGTAATCTAATAGAGGGAAGTAGGGAGCAAGAGTGTCTGATCAAGAACACTTGTCTGATGCCCCATTATGTGCCAGTCACTGAATTCCTCCTTAGGGTACAGAGGAACTCACTTCAGCCTGAGCTGGCCCATAGATTCATTATCAGCTATAGATAATAATTTAAGATCTTATACTTGATTGCAAAGTCAGGATTCTAGTTAATGAGATGACTTTTTCATAGACCTAAGATGATAGATACAGGTTACATTCAGAAATAAATCAGGAAGGAATCAGAATATAAATCATCAAGTGCACTCACCAATGTCCAAGGTAAAGAAACTAAGAAATAGTACTGATCGGTCAGCTGATTTCTTTCTCCCACTTCCTCAACAACCTCATTAATCCTCTCTGAATCTGCTTTTTTGTGGGCATACAGTGAGTCAGTGTGCCTGGCTAGGAACAGGTCATTTATTTGACAGTGCTAGCCAATAGGTTCAAATGGCTGAATTTCTGCCAAAGGGCATTGTACCCCCTCAGCAGCAATTACATCAAATCGCCCTGTCCTCCAGGACTCTTCTCAGTACCTGGCAGATAGTTGACAAATGAAAACCAGAACAATACAATTTAGTTAATATGAGGACTCACCCGTGATCATTGGCATTATTAGCAATATGCAGTATCCCCTTAGGTAACCCACTTTTCCTTTTATAGCTCCTTGAAGCAATGGAGTAATGAGAGAAGGACTGGTGTTAGAACAAAGTTTGATTCATTGAACTGTCCTCCTCTGGATGACTTTCATGTAAATAATAGATGATCACCATTTGAGAGTCTTAGGGGTTCGAAAACAAGTGTGTAGTATTTGAGGTAAGGAGGGAGTGATATTGAAGAAGGGAGACAGATCAACAATCACATTTGCTAAAAGGAGCATCATAATTGTCCACACAGCAGTCACACTCTCCTTCCTTTTCCCAAACAGAATCTTGGTTTTGTTTGGGTACCCATGGTCTATTTTGGCCATGTTCAAGGAAAGCTGGATTCATCCCCAATCAGAAGGCAAAACTGGTATAGTCTAAGTCAATCATGGGGTCCTATTCTCCCTGCCAAGTGTTAGTTTAGACAGGAGCATATGACACAACCGTGACCAGAAACTTCAGGGCAAGTCTATTTGGGAGCTGAAGGGACAAATACTATTCACTCTTATGAAAGACACAGGAAGTAATGTCCATCTTATTCAACTGCACTGATCATGAACTTCACACATGTAGAGAGTAGAACCAAGAAACTCATAAAGAAGTGGAACCAGGATCTTCATTTATCATTCCTTAAGACTATCCTCCCTATGGTCCTCTTTTCATATGTTATATAAAAAGTCCTTGGTTCTTAGGCCAGTTAAATAGGATTTTTCTGATTCCTGAAGCAGAAATTATTCTGATACAATTTTTCAACTTACATATTTCACAAAGAAATAAAACAAACCCAGGAAGTAAAGTGATTTAACCAAGGCCATACAGCCAATTAACAGCAAAGCCCAGGCCAGACTAACCCAACTAACACCTTTTGTTCTGAGCACACTTCAATCCAAAGTTACTATAGGAATATCAAATTTAGAAGCACCCACATATTCATTATTGTGATTAATCCATGATAATCATTTTACCTAAATAAATTAACATCACCCCTATCTTTGAGTCAGTTGTTTTATCTGATTTTCTAAGAGTTTCTGCAAATACTTAGTGTTAATAATAGGCACCTCCAGGGTGATAATCAAAATATTGAACAACTGAGATGATGAGAAATCCATCCGGTCAGAATGGATACTGGCTATACCCTAGGGCAAGGTTCCAGAGGCTCTTGTTTGCCAGGCCTTACTCATTCACTTACCAGAATATGTGGATGTCCTGCATTCCCAGAGAAAGGTATGGAGGCCAGGAAGCTAAACAGAGGAGGAATTAAAAAACAGTTTTATATAACAGAGAATTTAAAACACAGTTTGCCTGGACCATTGCACCTGGCTAGCTATCAATGCTGTGCTTCATAAAGTAAGTACCTAACAATCTCAGGTGTGTTTGTTTTATCCTTTCCTCCATACAGACTATAAATTCTTTGAGAACAAAAATAATATGACATTTTATTCTGTTTTACCAATAATACTTAGTACCTGCACTTCAATAATTAACAAATAATATTTTCCCCGATGCTAAAATATACATGGGAATAAAACATTACCTAGTCTCATTCATTCATCCTATATTTGTATTTGCTGTTGCTCAGTTGCTTGGTCATGTCTGACTCTTTGCCACCCCATAGACTGCAGCACACCAAGCTTCCCTGGCCTTTACTATCTCCTGGAGCTTGCTCAAACTCATGTCTATTGAGTCAGTGATGCCATCCAAACATCTCATCCTCTGTCGTCCCCTTCTCCTGTTTTAAATCTTTTCTAGCATCAGGGTCTTTTCCAATGAGTTGGCTCTTCCTCTTTGCATCAGGTGGCCAAAGTATCGGAGCTTCAGCTTCAGCATCAGTCCTTCCAATGAATATTCAGGACTGATTTCTTTCAGGATTGACTGATTTGATCTTCTTGCAGTCCAAGGGACTCTCAAGAGTCTTCTCCAACACCACAGTTCAAAAGCATCAATTCTTTGGTTCTCAGCTTTCCTTATGGTCCAACTCTCACATCCATACATGGACTACTGGAAAAACCATAGCTTTGACTAAGACAGACCTTTGTTGGCAAAGTAATGTCTCTGCTTTTTAATATGCTGTCTAGGTTGGTTATTGCTTTTCTTCCAAGGAGCAAGTGTCTTTTAATTTCATGGCTGCAGTCACCATCTGCAGTGATTTTGGAGCCCAAGAAAATACAGTCTGTCACTGTTTCCTTGTTTCCCCATCTATTTGCCATGGAGTGATGGGACCAGATGCCATGATCTTAGAGTTTTTTGAATGTTGAGTTTTAAGCCAGCTTTTTCACTCTCTTCTTTCACTTTCATCAAGAGGCTCTTTAGTTCCTCTTGGCTTTCTGCCATAGGGTGGTGTTATTTGCATATCTGAGGTTATTGATATTTCTCCCGGCAATCTTGATTCCAGCTTGTGCTTCATTCAGCCCAGCATTTCACATGATGTACTCTGCATATAAGTTAAATAAGCAGGGTGACAATATGAGCCTTGACTTACTCCTTCCCCATTTGGAACCAGTCTGTTGTTCCATGTTTGGTTCTAACGGTTGCTTCTTGACCTGCATACCGGTTTCTCAGGAGGCAGGTAAGGTGGTCTGGTTTTCCCATCTCTTTAAGAGTTTTCCACAGTTTGTTGAGATCCACACAGTCAAAAGCTTTAGCATAGTCAATGAAGCAGAAGTAGACTTTTTCTGGAATTTTCTTGCTTTTTTAATGATCCAGTGGATGCTGGCAATTTGATCTCTGGTTCCTTTGCCTTTTCTAAATCCAGCTTAAACATCTTGAATTTATCAGTTCATGTATTGTTGAAGCCTAGCTTGGAGAATTTTGAGCATTACCTTGCTAGTGTGTGAATTGAGTGCAATTGTGCGTAGTTTGAGCATTCTTTGGCATTGCCTTTCTTTGGGATTGAAATGAAAACTGACCTTTTCCAGTCCTGTGGCCACTGCTGAGTTTTCCAAATTTCCAAATATGCACTCAAGTGCATATTGAGTACAGCACTTTCACAGCATTATCTCTTAGGAATTGAAATAGCTCAACTGGAATTCCATCACTTCCACTAGCTTTGTTCATAGTGATGCTTCCCAAGGCCCACTTGACTTTGCACTCCAGGATGTCTGGCTCTAGGTGAGTGATCACACCATCATGGTTATCTGGGTCATTAAGATATTTTTTGTATAGTTCTTCTGTGTATTCTTGCACCTCTTCTTAATACCTTCTGCTTCTGTTAGGCCCATAACATGTCTGTTCTTTATTGTGCCCATCTTTGCATGAAATGTTCCCTTGGTATCTCTAATTTCCTTGAAGAGATCTCTAGTCTTTCATTAAGTGCTACTAAATCCAGCCATAGACCAGTGCTAAAAATAGGGAGATAAGACAGATTCAGCTTCATGAAAGTCATAAGCCCTATTTCAAAAATGCTCAGATCATCTTCACCTTAATTCCTGAAAAAAGCAATTGGTATGCATGACAGTATAGGCCTAGGAACATAGGGGAGGGCCTTGAGAAAATATAAAGTTTGAGGAAATTTTTAGGCTTCTATATAATTGTGATTCCTCTCTTTTAAGGATTACTAAACTTTCCAACAGGGAACTCTTCATTCTTATCGCTAGCTCTTCATCCTCCTTTTTTCTTTCTGTAGAATTTGACACTGGTGACCACCATGTACTTGATATTGTTTCCTCCTTCTGCTCTAACACTTCACTGATCTTTTAAGTGGCTTCTCTTTTCTTCCTGAGACCTAAAAATGCGTGTTTCCTAAGATTTTAATTACATGCCTTTATTTGTACATTCTTTTCTTTGATGACCCACCCAATTCTAGCCTCAATCATCAGATTTTGCAATTGGCTTCCACATCTGTTCCCATCCTAAGCATTTAGTCTTTCCCTTAGTTCCAAATCTTCACTGCTATCTTCCTCCCTGACTAGTTTATACATCCATTCACTATCTTCAAACTAATCCTCTGCCTGATTAAACCACTTCTGGTTATGGCACTGCCACCTTCAACTCATCCTGTTTTGTGGCCTTGAACCATTTTTGATTCCCCCTTATTCCTTCACCAGCATAGTGATATAGAACATACCTGTGGTCAGGAGTCAGGTCCACCTGGATCCAACCCTAGTAAGCACCACCTATTAGTCAGGTGAACTTGGGTATGTTAATTAACCCCAGAGTCTTAACTGTGTCCATTATAAAGTAGAGGCAATATGTCCCAGCTTGGGAGCCCAATGAGCAAGTGTATGTAAAATACCTGATGCCCCTTAAACTCATCCAGGAAATCTGTTGCACAGTCTAAATAATGCTTCTTCATCCTTCAAATCTACGTGAAACTAGTGTTTTAAAATGTTCTCAATGGAGATATTTTACTTCTCTGAGGCTTAAAGAATTATGTTTGTGCTTACCTGGCAGCATTAATCCTCTTTTGAAATTGTCAGTGCTTACCTCTCAAGCTTGATTTTTGGATTTTCCAGATATTCTCTGTCTAGTATGGTAGCTATTTAAACTTCCATGCATGGGAGTGAAGAGGTGCTGCTAGAAGGTGGCGGGTGTTATCCTTGGCCAGGGCTCTCCCCTGGTTCACCTGGCCACACCCATGCACTGAGGCTGTTGGGAGCCAACTTGACTCCTCTGGAAGCCTTGGCGCAGCTGCATAGGCAGCAGCTGAGCGCAATCCCTGGCAACCAGGCCTTTTCTGGCTGGAGCTGCTGGATGCAAGCGCCTGGGTGTCAGTGAAGCGTTCAGGGGCACTGGAGACCTGGCCCCTCCATTTGCCAGCTGCATGCCCCTGAGCAGACAATTTTTCTTACTTCTGTGAAAACTTCTGTAAAATCCCCTCTGTAAAATGGGGTAATGCTAGTACAGTAAGCCACCTACATAGGAACAGTTACGTTGTGAACTTTCAAAAATGCGAACATGTTTTCACACGTCCAGTCAGGTAAGGAGTCCGTGTGTCTGGTATACATTGTCACGTATCCTCTACAAGCGGTTGTGCTTTTGTGTGCTTTACTGTGTAATAACATATAAAGTACAGTAGGATAGTACCTTTATTTCAAGCCCCAGATATCCAGAAACAAGCATAAAAAGCAGCAGTGATGTAGCTGGTACAGTACTAGCGAGACATTACTGGATTGTTTTTTCAAGAGGGTGGATAGAACTGAATCCAGCAAGGAACCTGTGCCACCAACATCAGGCATGAGTGAAATTGAAGCTTTCCCTCTCTTATTGCTGATGATCCTTCAGCTCTACCATCTCCCACCTCGTCTCCCTCCTGCAATCAGTGACTCTCCTTGCCTGTTCACTTGATGCCAGCCCCTGTATGCCCGCTGTCGTACTGGACTACTGTACTTGTCAAGGTGTGTGTGCGTGTGTGCATACTAAGTCGTTTCATTCGTGTCCAACTCTTTGCAACTCTATGGACTATAACCTGCCAGGCTCCTCTGTCCTTGGGATTCTCCAAGGATATGGGAATGGGTTGCCATGCCCTCCTCCAGGGGACCTTCCCAACCCAGGGATAGAACCTGCATCTCCATGTCTCCTGCATTGGCAGGCAGGTTCTTTACCACTAGCACCATCTGGGAGGAGAAGGCGATGGCACCCCACTCCAGTACTCTTGCCTGCAAAATGCCATGGACAGAGGGAGGAGCCTGATGGGCTGCAGTGCATGGGGTCTCGAAGAGTTCGACACGACTGAGCGACTTCACTTTCACTTTTCACTTGCATGCATTGGAGAAGGAAATGGCAACCCACTCTAGTGTTCTTGCCTGGAGAATCCCAGGGACGGGGGAGCCTGGTGAGCTGCCGTCTATGGGGTCACACAGAGTCGGACACGACTGAAGCGACTTAGCAGTAGCAGTCACCTGGGAAGCCTGTTTCTCAAAGTACTGTATTGTAAGAGTAAAACCGTTTCCTTTTTTGTTAGTTTTTTAATATATTATTGGAGTGAAAAGTGTTATAAACCTATTGCTGCTAAGTCACTTCAGTCATGTCCGACTCTGTGCGACCCCATAGACGGCAGTCCACCAGGCTCCCCCGTCCCTGGGATTCTCCAGGCAAGAACACTAGAGTGGGTTGCCATTTCCTTCTCCAATGCATGCAAGTGAAAAGTGAAAGTGAAGTCGCTCAGTCGTGTCTGACTCTTCGAGATCCCATGGACTGCAGCCTACCAGTTTCCTCCATCCATGGGATTTTCCAGGCAAGAGTACTGGAGTGGGGTGCCATTGCCTTCTCCGATAAACCTATTAGAGTACAGTAATATATAACCAATTGTGTTAGTTAGGTACCTAGCTCAGAGGAGGCAATGGCACCCCGCTGCAGTACTCTTGCCTGGAAAATCCCATGGACGGAGAAGCCTGATGGGTGCAGTCCATGGGGTTGCTAAGAGTCGGACATGACTGAGCGACTTCACTTCCACTTTTCACTGTCATGCATTGGAGAAGGAAATGGCAACCCACTCTAGTGTTCTTGCCTGGAGAATCTCAGGGACGGGGGAGCCTAGTGGGCTGCCGTTTATGGGGTCGCACAGAGTCGGAGACGACTGAAGTGACTTAGCTTAGCAGGTACATAGCTAACTTTGTCAGAACAAAACTTGTTCATTCATAGGGAACTTGCTATGCCTACCTTCACAGGACTACTGGGAGGGTTTCATAAGATGATACAAGTGAAGGGCGTAGGACAGTGAAAGTAGCCTCCAAATGTTACTTAGTATTTCTTTGATCATCACACAGATGTGCTGCAGGGAGACACTGAGCCCAGGCTCTCCACCTCCTCAGGTCAGGTCAGTTTGCAGTGGCCCTGGGAGTCAGTCTCCTGCCTCATATGAGGCCACAGTCAGAGTGAGCTGCAGCTTCCACCCAGAGGGCCTGGGACCCTCAGCCTATGCTTCACCAAACTTCAGAAAGCCCAGCGGTGGGCAGTCCTGGTCTGAGATGCCATGGGAGAATAGAATGGTCAGTGCACTCCAGCAAGAATTCATTTGGCCAGGGACTGTGTCAGTGCTGGAAGAGAACAGGAGTAGCCCTAACAACTCCCCCGCCCCAGCCTGGGTGGGGTAAGTAGTGAGAAAAACTGGGCCCCCCCACCCACTACTGGGGTTCTAAGACTCCAAGGAGGGAGAGAGTAAAGAAAAGGAATAGAAGCCAAAGAGCTGGAGCCTGGAGAACAGACAAATGTGGAGAGGTAGAGCAAGCAGGCCCTCAGGACCCGGATGAGAAGACAGACTCGGTCAAAAGCAAGGGGAAGGTATTCAGTGGAAGAGGGACAGGCTCAGATTTGAGCTACTTAAGACTGATGGAGACCTGCATTTGTGCGGTGGTACAGGTAGGGCTGGCGAGAAGGAGGATGTTTCCAGACGTGCTTAGGAGATGCAATTGCCTGGATTTCATGAAGGTTTAAATGGAAGAGTTAGTGGTTGAGATAGAAAGCTGGAAGGGCCAATACTGTGGCTCTCCCAGGTGGAGGTCCTGTTTGTAACAGCCTGGAGGGGGTCAAGTTCTTAAACATGGGCGAGGGAAGGTGGATCTAGGCTGGAGCTAGGACTCTGAGTCATTTGTTCACCGGATGTGTATTCAGAAGCTGTACTAAGCACTCCTTTTAGGCTTAGAGATTTAGCTTGAATAAAACTTCAAACCTCTAAAGAATAATTTTTTTTTAATTTAAATGTATGGCTATTCCAGTTTAAATGTAAATTAAATGTAATTAGAAACTACCATTTTCTGTTACTTCAGCCATATTTCAAGTGCTTTAAAAGTCCATGTAGCTGATGGTTACCACAATGTTTTATAAAACTATATTGTAGAACATTTCCGTCATCTAAAATTTTTAATGTGGAAAGTGTAAAATATGTTTTTTTTATTAAATTTATGTATATATAATTGGCAGATAATTGCTTTACAATACTGTGATGGTTTCTGCCATACATCAACATGAATCAGCCACAGGTATTCATATGTCTCCTCCTTCATGAATGTCCCTCCTACCTCCCACCCCATCCCACCCCTCTAGGTTTTTAAAACTCTTTCTTTGATAGCAGAAGATATATCTCTGTGTTTTTCATTTTTATATTCTCTGTGGTTCTTTGTGTGTGTGTGTATGCACTCAGTCATGTCCAACTCTTTGAGACTCCCTGGACTATAGCCCACCAGGCTCCTCTGTCCATGGAATTCTCCAGGCAAGAATACTGGAGTGGGTTGCCATTTCCTACTTCAAGGGATCCCCCCAACCCAGCAATCAAACCCACATTTCCTGCACTGGCAGGCAGATTCTTTACTACTGAGCCACCTGGGAAGCCCAGGCTTCTTTGTCCTTACCAATTAAATATGCACATTGTAAAATGTTTGCAAATTTGTAAAAATGAATATATGCATGATATCCAATACATGCTTTCAAAAACCTCCATTATTATGTAGTACTGATTACCATTCACTTTGTGTTTACCTTCTGCTAAGGTAACTCACAGTATGGCCTCCTCAGTTTCCTGCCCACACCACCTCCTCACAGGCACATCCCACCTAACCAGGCTATTGTAGGACATTTAAAAGAAAACACAAGGAAAGAAGACAAATACTACATAGGTATTCAAGAGTAAGGGGAGGATTTTTGGAGGGCAGCCATTTAGAGGTTGCTGAAGTATGTGAGGGTTGTAAATTAAAAAAGAAAAGTGGGAATTTTAACAAGTATTACAAAGGCCTATGTGCCACCTTCCCCGTGTGAAAGAAATAGGAAGCAAAGACTTGAGATATTAGAATTATCCGTTATTGCATGGACTTTGCTTTTTTTAACTACATTAATACTGTTCTAGGTCTGAAAGCATATGGATCATCATTCTATAAGCATTCTAATTATATAACATCTATTTCACATAACATTATTTAGCTCACAGTCTCCTTCTCATTTTTATAAGTCTAGATTTATATGGAGGTAAAAATGCATGACTTTGCATTTTCATGCCATGATTAACCATAGACAAACCAAAGTACCAACCTAAAGTTTTATAAATGTCCGTACGTGACACTGGTTAATATCAGCATTCAGAATTTCCAGAAAAGGAACGGACTCCTCTCACAGCAGGCTGACACAGGTGTGTTCTCTAAGAGGGGCATGAGGAATAGAGCCCCTTGACTCCTTCTGACATTAATGGGCGTCCCACAGCCAGATCTCGGTGCCCTGCCTTGAGAATTTACCCAACTGTAAAATTACATTCTACATAGTTTCATGTGGGAAGATGACGCATGTCACTCCTGGAAACTATCACATGTTCACTATAAATTATGTCACTAAACAGCTTTTACCATGGGTAGTCAGTCTGGGCCTGATGATTTTTTTACTTTTTGCTTCAACCTCCTAACAACAGAAAGGAGAGGTATTTTCACTGCTGCAAAATCTAAGATATAAAGGTCAAGCAAACACTGAATTACTATTGCTTTAAGAGTTTTTTTTGGTAGTAAGAGAACTGGCATATAATTTGACCTAATGTAAAATCAATCATAGCAAGCACTTTGACAGTTTTTAACCAAACGGATTACTGGGCTCAGTACATTAAATGCTGTACATGGCAATCCAAATGTTTTACGTGGTCAACTCCTCTTTATCTGGATTTTTCACTGGGATTTTTTGTTTTTGTTTTCTATTGAAGTATAGTTGATTTATAATGTTGCATTAGTTTCTGGTGTACAGCAAAGTGATGTATGCGTGTGTGTGTGTATTCTTTTTTTGGATTCTTTTCCATTATAGATTATTACAAGGTATTGAATATAGTACCCTGTGCTGTATGCTGCTGCTGCTGCTAAGTTGCTTCAGTCATGTCCAACTCTGTGCGACCCCAGAAATGGCAGTCCATCAGGCTCCTCTGTCCCTGGGATTCTCCAGGCAAGAACACTGGAGTGGGTTGCCATTTTCTTTTCCAATGCATGAAAGTGAAAAGTGAAAGTGAAGTCACTCAGTCGTGTCCGACCCTCAGTGACCCCATGGACTGCAGCCTTCCCGGCCGCTCCGCCCATGGGATTTTCCAGGCAAGAGTACTGGAGTGGGGTGCCATAGTAGGACATTATTGTTTACTATTTTATTATAGTAGTTTGCATCTGCTAATACCAAACTCCTAATTTATCCCTACCTCCTCTTTCCCTTTCGTAACCATAAGTTTGTTTTCTATGTCTGTGAGTCTGTTTTTGTTTTGTCAATAAAGTCATTTGTATTATTTTTTTAGATTCCACATATAAGTGATATCATATAAGACATGCCTTTCTCTGTCTGACATACTTCACTTAGTAGGATAATCTCTAAGTTCATCCATGTTGCTTCAGATGGCATTATTTCATTCTTTTTATGATTGAGTAACATTCCATTGTGTATATATACCACATCTTCTTTATCCATTCATCTGTCTAGGACATTTAGGTTGCTTCCATATCTTGGCTATTGTAAATAGTGCTGCAATGACCATTGAGGTGTATGTATCTTTTAGAATTATGGTTTGTGGATGTATACACAAGAGTGGAATTGCAGGATCATATGGTAGCTCTACTTTTAGTTTTTTAAGGAACCTCCATATTATTCTCCAGAGTGGCTGTACCAGTTTACTTTCCCACCAACAGTATAGGAGGGTTCCTTTTTCTCCACAATCCCTCCAGCATTTTTTATGTGCAGACTTTTTAATGATGGTCATTCTGACTGGTGTGAGGTGATACTTCATTGTAGTTTTGATTTGCATTTCTCTAGTAAATAGCAATGCTGAGTATCTTTTCATATGCCTATTAGCCATCTAAATGGTATTCTTTGGAAAAATGTCTGTTTAGGTCTTCTGTCCATTTCTTTGATTGAGTTGTATGCTTTTTTGTTATTGAGTTGTATGAACCGTTTGGGTATTTTAGGGATTAAGCCCTTGTCAGTCGCATCATTTGCAAACATTTTCTCCCAGTTCAAAGGCTGTCTTTTGAACAGTGCTAAAGCTTGTAAGTTTGATTAGATTCCATTGTTTATTTTTGCTTTTATTTCTATTGTCTTGGGAAACCTACCTAAGAAAACATTGGTATGATTTATGTCAGAGAACGGTTTGCCTATAATCTCTTCTAAAAGTTTTATGGTGCTATGCCTTACATTTAAGTCTTTAAGCCATTTTGGGTTTATTTTCGTGTATGGTATAAGGGTGTGTTCTCACTTCATTGATTTACATATGGCTGGCCAGTTTTTACAATACCACTTGCTGAAGAGACTCTCTTTCCCATTGTATATTCTTGTCCCCTTTGTCAAAGATTAATTGCTTACAGATGTGTGTGTTTATTTATTGGCTCTCTGTTCAGTTGATCCATATGCCTGTTTTTATGCCAATACCACACTGTTTTGATTTCTATAACTTCGTAGTATTATCTAAAGTCTGCAAGAGTTATGCCTCCTGCTTTGTTCTTTTTCCTCAAGATTGCTTTGGAATTCTGAGTCTTTTATGATTTTGTGTAATTTTAAGATTGCTGTTCATCAAAGACACTGGCCTATAATTTTCTTTCTGGTAGTTTCTTTGTCTGGTTTTGGTATCAGAGTGATGGTAGCTTCATAGAATGTCTTTTGGAAGAGTCTGAGAAAATTGGTACAAGTTCTTCCTTGTGTGTTTGGTAGAATTCCCCAGTGAAGCCACTCAGTCCTGGATTTTTGTTTATAGGGAGTTTTTTAAATTACAGATTCGATTTCACCTCTAGTGATTATCTGTTCAAGTTATTTACTTTTTCTCGATTCATTTTGGTGGGCTATATGTTTCTAGAAACTTGTCCATTTCTTCTAATGTTGATTTATTTTTCTAATGTTCATTTTTGCAGATACCAAAAAAAAAGAATGTTGTATTAATTGCTCCACAGATCTCCTTTAAGAATTTAACAAGATAATATATAAAAAATACTTAACAAGATTTTACACATAAGAAATATAGTAAGGATTCATTAAATTTTGAATTAGCATACTTTTAATATGTATAGAGAAAATCTATCAGTCAAACCCCTGTTCTCATTTCTTTTCTAATCCCAACTATCTTTCTTCAACTTCACTTCAGTACTCAATAAGTGTTTGTAAGCTTTCTGTTATTTATTTTGTTCTTTTGGTTGTATTTTCATTATCATTTTGACACACATAGGAAGACATTTCAGAAGAAAACACTGAACATAAAAGTAACTCAGATTTGACATCCTATCAGCTTTTCAAAAAAGTGTAAAATTCACTTAACTATGGTGATATTGCCAAGCCCACAATAAATGGAGTTAAAGTAGGAGCTGGAGAAAGGCAAGAAAACTGTCCTCTCAGGAAATGGTTTATATATCACTCTTTAGAGCAAGACCTGCAAGAGACTGAATAGCTTGAATTTATCTTCAGTGACCAAATTTCTTTCAGTTTCATTGGAAAGAAGTGGTTGTTTCCTACTATCTAATGTATTTTTTGTCATTTCCTCTGATCTAAATGACAAAATCTGGTTCCATTTCATACAGCATCTAAAATTCTGAAATAAGATGGGGAAGGTCAAGATATAAAGGTAGATAATTATCTGCAAAAGATACTTCTTAAGGAAACATCACAAGATGCTTTAATAGGGCTAGTGAAGTGTCAGTCTTTACTACATAGAAATTCTTCAGTAAACATTGTGCTGAACAAGGAGGCAGAACCAAGTGGTACCTTCCCGTCTTTCTTCTCACAGTACCTGATGAAATCCTAAGTATAAGAGGTGCTCAGTAAGTATTTGTTGAATGGAATGGAATGTTTGTTGATCAAACTATTTGTTGGGTTTTTCTTCCTGAATCCTTCGGTGGGTCCCATAGGCCAATTCCATTGAATTATGATAGATTTTTAGTCTAAGCTTTTTCTAAGGACATGGGAAATCCATATCAATTCATGTACATCAGTTTGCATTCTTAAAACTGAAGCCAATTCTGAGGCACTTTGTTTCCTTGACAAACTTTCTATCTTTGACAAACCATGTTATAGAACTTTTCAACTCACCTACTTTCTGCTCAGAACATACACACAATTAGATGAACCATAGAATTTAGCCAAATTAACTCAATTTGGGGAATATGCTGAGTCAAACTTTTCAATCTTGATGTTAAGCTTAAATTAAAACTATCAACAATTTTATTTCTTGTCCTCAGTCCAGATTTAGCCCCAGCAATGGACCATAAATTACTCTCTGCTTCAGTTCAGTTCAGTTCAGTTGCTCAGTCATGTCCGACTCTTTGCAACCCCATGAATTGCAGCATACCAGGCCTCCCTGTCTATCACCAACTCCCAGAGTTCACTCAAATTCATGTCCATCGAGTCAGTGATGCCATCCAGCCATCTCATCCTCTGTCGTCCCCTTCTCCTCCTGCCCCCAATCCCTCCCAGTATCAGAGTCTTTTCCAATGAGTCAACTCTTTGCATCAGGTGGCCAAAGTACTGGAGTTTCAGCTTTAGCATCAGTCCTTCCAGAGAACACCCAGGACTGATCTCCTTTAGAATGGACTGGTTGGATCTCCTTGCAGTCCAAGGGACTCTCAAGAGTCTTCTCCAACATCAGTTCAAAAGCATCAATTCTTCAGAGCTCAGCTTTCTTCACAGTCCAACTCTCATATCCATACATGACCACTGAAAAAACCATAGCCTTGACTAAACGGACCTTTGTTGGCAAAGTAATGTCTCTGTTTTTCAAAATGCTATCTAGGTTGGTCATAACTTTCCTTCCAAGGAGTAAGCGCCTTTTAATTTCATGGCTGAAATCACCACCTGCAGTGATTTTGGAGCCCCCAAAAATAAAGTCTGACACTGTTTCCACTGTTTCCCCAACTATTTCCCATGAAGTGATGGGACCAGATGCCATGATCTTCATTTTTTGAATGTTGAGCTTTAAGCCAACTTTTCCTCTCTCTTCTTTCACTTTCATCAAAAGGCTTTTTAGTTTCTCTTCACTTTCTGCCATAAGGGTGGTGTCATCTGCATATCTGAGGTTACTGACATTTCTCCCGGCAATCTTCATTCCAGCTTGTGCTTCTTCCAGCCTAGCCTTTCTCGTAATGTACTCTACATAGAAGTTAAATAAGCAGGGTGACAATATACAGCCTTGACGTACTCCTTTTCCTATTTGGAACCAGTCTGTTGTTCCATGTCCAGTTGTAACTGTTGCTTCCTGACCTGCATATAGGTTTCTCAAGAGGCAGGTCAGGTGGTCAGGTATTCCCATCTCTTTCAGAATTTTCCACATTATTGTGATCCACACAGTCAAATTTCTCCTTTTTTCCAATATGCAATAGTCATTCATATCTTTGGTCATTCCTTTAACAGGGCCTGATATAACCTTCTTTCTCTAGGTTTCCTTTCCAGAACTTTAAGGTTTATTCCTGTCACACCTTCCTTAACAATGTATTACTTTGTGACTCATTCTTGCCACTTCCTTCCCCTAGTCCATAACACTTCACAATATTCCGACTGGTTTAAATGCTATTGTACAAAGCTTAACAACCATAGATTAAAAGTTTTCTGACGGTAAAGTATATATCAGATACTTCCTTTATTTTTGCTTTTCTACCATAACACCCATCAGAGTACCCAATACTTTAAGTGTTTAATGGATACATGTGAGTTTTAATAGAATAAAACAGAATTGAGTGGCAAGATTGTTAAAGGACAGAGAAGAAAATTTTGTAGGTAGAGGGTTATATTAAAATTATACACAATAACTAAAAAGGCTAAATTTAAGATATATTTCACCCAATAACTAAGATCTAAATACCATATATTTGAATTTTTTGTAACTTTTGTCCCTTTAGATTATAAACTTCACCAGGAAATTGTGGCAGATTTTTGCTCACTGTTTTATTCCCAATGTGAATAATAGGGCCTGGCACATAGTAGGTGCTCAATATGCATTTATTGGATGATAAATTAATGAATGAATTAAGGAAAGTAAGTTAAACATAAAAATACTGCTGTTGCTTGTTTTATCTGATGGTCTCTGCATTTCCTTTCTCGTAAGAATGAAGTTATTCAAAGCACATCTGACCCAAACATCTAGCCTTTCTTTCTCACAAGAGCTCTCTGGATGCAAAAGGCTAGAAGAAAAACCTACCAAACAAGAAGGAACGTGAGTTTTCTGTGAGTAAATTTTGGGAGAAGAAATGAGAGAAAGTAGTCACATGACTGGTTTTTGTATTTATTAACATTTTCAAATATGCTTTTTGTTAATTTCATATTTTTCACACAGCTCAAGTCAAAGTAGTTTAGTGAGACAGAGTTATGAATGCTGCATGTTCCCTGCAATGCCATTTTCGGTCATTCCTGAGAACTAGTACCACCACTCTAATGAGAAGTAGGAGGAGGAGATAATAATTCTCATAGCAGCAAATAAAACTGTATGCAAAGACTGAAGAGAAACTATCGTAGTTCATATCTTTGGGTAGCAGAGCTGGTAAATGATCTGTTTATTGTTCAGAAGATGCAAAACAGTGCTCAGGTTCATAGGTTCCCACATCCACCATTATCTTCTCTTTTTGGATAAGATGGCAGATGATATCCAGACACACGGTCACCACCCAAGTTACTTTCTTTATCTCTCCAACTCCCATTAACAGTAACAAAATGTAACATTAAAACATGAAATATTGAGGCAATTTACAAATTTTTTACTAAAGCAGCAAGCTATGGTAAGCTCCACTCCTTGCAGAATGGGATGGGACAAAAAAATGAGATCAAACTGATATTCAGATTTTCTTTCTTTTGACCTGTAGCCTCAGATAAAGTAAAAGCTGGAAATTGATTTTGGAGGTCAGGTTTGTAGAGACAGTGTCAGCCATGAGGAACTTGGTGGGCATGGGCTTGGCCCAAAAGGACAGTGGAAAACTTGTGAGACTTTGGAGGGATTTGATTGGACCAGAAGCAAGGTTGCTGCTGCTGCTAAGTCGCTTCAGTCGTGTCTGACTCCGCGCGACCCCATAGACGGCAGCCCGCCAGGCTCCCCCGTCCCTGGGATTCTCCAGGCAAGAACACTGGAGTGGGTTGCCATTTCCTTCTCCAATGCATGAAAGTGAAAAGGGAAAGTGAAGTCGCTTAGTCGTGTCCGACTGTTAGCGACCCCATGGACTGAAGCCTACCATGGGATTTTCCAGGCAAGAGTACTGGAGTGGGCTGCCATTGCCTTCTCCAAGAAGCAAGGTTGAGGTCACAAGGTTGAGGAGTGGTTCAGGGTAAGAAGACTACATTAAATCCTTTGACCCCTGAGGAGGCTGGATGGGAATGGAAAGGTACAGTACCTCTCTATTCACAGTGTTGAGCCCATAGCCCTTCAGCCCACACTGATCTTATCATTTCTAGTCATTTTAAAGTTTCAACTCACTGTCCATTGTGTGCTTGTGTCTTTGTCCATATTTCTCTCACCTTATTTTAATGGAATTATAGGCACATATGTGTTATTTGAAAGAATTTGGATAAAACAATTGTGATTATTTTGAAGCTAAAAATGAAAAGAAAGTGAAAATGTTCATATTTTATAAAAAAGATTTCTGTTACGTGGAGTTTTATTTTATTTTGAGATTTTTATTGTCTTGGTTATAACCTGGCATGAATATTTGATGAGTCATCAAAATTCATTTTCCGAAAAATAGATTATGGTTTTTGTGGGTATGCTTTACACTTGTATTTAAAATGATACATAGTTTAATTTTTTTTAAAGAAATAGATCCTTTAAAAAGGTAATACAATTCAGCTCAATATATTGATCACCTACCATGAGACACACATATGCATTTCTTATTGTGTTTTGAATTTGTTTTTCCTTCTTTCATTAGAAACTTTGTAGCTTCCTAGGTACTGTGCACTACACTTAACACTTGAAGCAGTAGAATGTAAAATTACTATTATCCTTGATTCTCACACAGGGTGGGAACCTTACAGGTCATCTCAACCAATATCCTATCAATGCTTAAAACTTTCCTACTGCATCATTACGAGGTAAATCAGTGGAAAAACATCCTAATGACAGGGTCATACCCAAGGCAGTTGTTGTTTGTTTTTATTTATATTTCTTTTCTTTCCTCTTTTTTCCCTTTTTATCTCTACACCCTATAGAGATAGTTCTATAATAGTATGACTTTGGGAAAATGACGTGGCAAAGTAGAACTTAGAAATCTTTATGGCTTTGCTTTACAAAAGCTTAAGACTTTAGAAGAATTTCAGTTAAGGTCCTGGAGAACATAAATGGATAAATATTTTTTCCAATATTAAAAAGAAGTTTTCCAGAGCCTGGGAGAAGAGACGGAGGCAGCTCTATGTCAGAGAGAGTTGAGTAGTCTCTCGGGAGATAATGCCAGAATCAACTTCACCCCAGGTTTCCCTGCCCTTAAATGGCAAAGCAGCAGCCAAGTGTAGCTAAACTGAAAGAGGAACATGTGAACAATCACTATCTCATTAGTTACCTGGGGGACTGATGACTACAAAAAAGTCCGATGAATACAAAATTGTGTAGCCCCCAACATCAATACAAGCCTAAGATCCCAGAATTGAATAACAGCTTGTGAGGTATCTTTTTTGGACTCAGTTTCTTTCCACCAACTCAATAGAGCCTAAAAAACAGGCATTATGTTATAACAAGAGATTAAGAAGTCATATTCTTTTTGCACACCTGAGTTGTGAATTATTTCATACCCTGATCTGTTATATCAAGCTTTTTCCTATGACATGGTTTTCTTCATTGACTGTTGCCCACTTTGCCAAAGTTTAAACTTTGGCAACCAAAACTGATTATCATCATCAGGATGTGATTTAATAAGTAGAAGTACATTATAACTTTCTTTGTTCTGGTCATTATGTTTCCTTTGATGTAACCAGAATTACTTTTTCTTTCTTTGACCCCTCATGACAATGATGACCCAAACTACAGACAACTCAAACCTCAAAATCTTTTTCATTCATATCAGTGTTAAGGAATGACTTCTCAGCTAGATTTGTACCAACATTTGGAGCTTAATATTAGTTTCTAGTAAATGCATTTGTTTTTCTGTTTCTTTTTTTTTTTCCTTTGGACTTCAAGTGCAAAGTTGTGACATTCATATTCTTCAATTCTTGGCATGTTATCATTATCAAAACCTATAATGACACTCATCTGTTTTACTTTATTAATATTCCCTTATCCCTGGATTCTCACTCCCATGTCATCCTATAGAAACCCATTTAAAGTTGTATGACATAAATTCGTATGTAGGTATATATATCCTTGATATATTTACTCACCCTTGATATTTAACGTGGTTTTGACCCTTCAAACTTTACCTGCAGGCCCAGGATCTTACCTGTGGCCACCATCCCAGCTGGGGTTTTGATCTGGCCTCAGGCCTCCTGGCTTCAAGCCTGAACGCAGCCCTCTTGCCCTGCGGGTCTTTTGGCATTCCCAGGCTTACTCTGGAAAGAGTCCAAGGCTTTCCCTGGTCACTGGATACTTTACCAAGGCCATTTTCTTTCTTTCCAGATGCTGGCGTCTTTTTTAGAATTTCGTGAAACAGTTTTATTTACTTCCCTTCCTATTTCATTTCTGGGAACTAAAAATCATCAATGAACTTATTTACTCAATCAAGCAAATATTTAGTATGCAAATTCAATGGCTCCAGCATTGTTAGTTACATGTACAGAATATATCTTAACAGAACATATGGATTTTTCCAAATTAGCTCTTTATAAACTAAAAATTGAGCTTTGAGCTTATGTTCCTTTAAAATAAATTTTGATTGTACAATTCAAATTAAAAAGTAAAAATATTTTAACAACTGCTTTTATTCTATTGCCCAGTAAAAAAAATTAATGATATTAAGAAATGTATATACATATATATATATCTTTAAATGTAAATTATGGGAGTAGGTCTGATGAGGTCTTTACAACCTCCAGACATTCTTTGGATTCACTGGAGCGTATATAACTTCATTGCTAACACTAGCAAGTGGGTACTCTTTCTGCCCCCTTCTGATGCCTATGTCAGAAGCTTTCTCTATCTCCTTTATACTTTAATAAAACTTTATTACACACACACACAAAAAGAAATGTATATACAACTTAACTTTTTTGAAACACATGAATAGTTATAAAGAATGAGATAAATCCAAGGATAAACAAATTTCAATTATTGTAAAAAGAGGGTGTCGTAAGATTTCAAAGATTATTCCATTTGAAACTTTCTAAATAAAAACAAGTCAGTCTTTTTAAAAAACATATCTGAGAGCAACAAAATGTATATATTAAGGCTAATATGGTCATTAATATATGAACTGTATAGATTACTATAGAGATGGTTTACCTCTTTTTTTTACTGTTTGTTTCAAAAGTTTTCTAATAAAATAACTAGGGTTCCATATATTGACAGGTAACACCTGACAAAATCAGTCTAGTTTCAATTGAATTGGCTTCTATTTCAAGCCTTGTAATATCATTGTCAGATGTACCAATAAGTCATTATTTCCAGGAATGAAACCTACAATACGGTGGCATATCCCATCCTCTTAGTTACAAAAAAAAGACTAATACAGATGGAAAGAATAAATAAATCCATAGTAGCCTTGTGAGTATGTGAGTCACTCGGTCATGTCTGACTCTTTGCGATCCCATGAATTGTGTAGCCCTCCAGGCTTCTCTGACCATGGAATTCTCCAGGCAAGAATACTGGAGTGGGTAGCCATTTGCTTCTCCAGGGGATCTTCCCAACCCAGGGAGCAGAACCAGGTCTCCCACGTTGCAGAGCCACCATTTGAGCCACCAGGAAAGCCCATGAAACCTTGTGGTCAACACTAAATCAGAGTGATTTGACAAACAGAAAAATACTGGAAAGAAAAAAAGCATCTCATCTGTTTTTTAGGTTTCAGAAGATTCATAACGTGACATATTTCTAAATTCTGCTAAAAACTTAGAAATAGAAATAAAGCATCATATAAATCTTAGAATTCTCTGATGGAAAAAGTATGAACAATGAATATGTTGCTGAATGAATAGCATAGCCCTTTGCAAACAAATGAGACTGTCAAATGAGAGAGAAATTATTTTATCAGAAAATCTGTTAGACTTAGACATCAAATGTGATGAGTGAATAAACATTAGTTTTCTTGTTGCTTAGTTCTTCTCTAAAGCAAGAGCATTTTCTTCATAAGAGCACACTAAATGCATTCTCCAAGTGACTCATTTTCAAACTAGATGGCAAATGTGTGGGAGAAACCCACCAAAGTCTTTGATTAAACTAGTGAGAGGGGCTATCTGACTTATCCATGAAATGATAGAGGCTGTATTTGTTCTAATAATGCATCTAAGATTCCATTTCTAGTTGCTTGACGTTATTTATTTACTCAGTGGCCACCCCACGTGGCTTGAAGAATCTTAGTTCCCCAGTAAGGGATTGAATCCTCATCCTCAGCAGTGAGAGCATAGAGTCCTAACCATTGGATCTCCAGGCAATTCCCTCCAGTTGCTTGTTTTAGATAGGGATTTTGGAGCTCCTCTCTAGAAAAAAATATTAAAGTCCAGTTGAAATAACTCCCTTTTTTCCTGACCTTAATCTTGAAATCTAGAAACTTTCTAAACTATGAAACTGCTGGAGGAAAGCGGCATTGGAGAAGACAGTGGCAGAATTATGCCAAGTCCAGGGAAATGAAGAGAGCTAGGAAATGACTGTATGAGAGTGCAGGGTTTGGAAATTACACATGGATAGATATATTTTTTTTTTTTTCTAATTCCGGGCCGCGCCAGGGCGCACGCACAGGTCCCGCGGTCGTGCGCGGAGTCTGCACGCCGGCCCCCACCCTCCGTCTCCGTAAGGGTCCTTCCACATGGATAGATATTGAAACATGGCAATTCATATGCAGTCCTGCAAGAGATCTGCTGGTACACGATGTATAGGACTGCCCCCCCCCTTTTTTTTGCTTGTGTGTATATATATATATATATATTTTATATATATATATTGTTGGCCAAGTGCAATCTGTTGAAAGTTTCCTAATAGGTCTTGGTGTTATTAAACTTTCTGGTCTAATACACTCCTAACATGCTTCTCTTTTCCTTTTCCCTTAAGGAAACAGTGAGCCAAATCACATTTGCTATAGTTTCTAAGAATTTGTAACAGTATATAAATTTAAGGATATTTGAAATTTATCATATGATAAATAAAGTAACTTCCCAAGTTAAATCTCATTCCTGATAATGACTTTTTATGCATTAATAAAATGGTAACTGGTACAAGCATACGAATGCCATTTTAAAGGTAGAATAAATATCTTTTCTCCATACCATTGAATACACAGTGCTCAAAGTAAATATTCAAACACTGGCCAATATTAGCCCCCAAAATCATTGATATAGATTATATGGAAATAAAGTTCAATTTGAATTTAATGTTAGCAGCATCTTATTCCAAGTACATTGACTTATAACAGTTCAAAATACAGTGGTATAAACTATATAAAAAGTAAGTATAATATATATTTATATATATGTAAATATAATAATAATAAAGTATTCCTCATTCATGTGAGGAATATTAGCTCTGAAATTTTTACTTAAAATGAAATGTCTCATTTTGCCTGATTACAGGGGATTTCTTATTTTGTTCCCAGTGGAGTATTACATATAGATCACATCTAAATGTGACCAGATGTTAAAATAAAATGTGAAAAAGCATAGATTATTTTAGTTTTCACTGTTCTTGTGAATTTTGGCTGCAGCAAACTATGCTAAAATAAAAAATTCTCAATAGATTGTTCTAAATATTTGGTTATATCAGACAATTTAATGAGAAGATTGAATTGACTTTATGGTGATCTAACTCATAACTAACATTGGGCTGAGAAAATTAGTCCAGTTGATTCTTTTGTGGTTGATTTGGTCATGATTAAAATCTAGGAAGAAAGAAGCTATAACAATAAAGTGAAAGTGAAAGTGAAAGTGAAAGTGAAGTCGTGTCAACTCTTTGCGACCCCATGGATTATAGGCCACCAGGCTTCTCCATCCATGGGATTCTCCAGGCAAGAATACTGGAGTGAGTTGCCATTTCCTTCTCCAGGGGATCTTCCCAACCCAGGGATCAAACCCAGGTCTCCTGCATTGCAGGCAGATGCTTTAACCTCTGAGCCACCTCAAATCACTCTACATGGTAAACAAGTAAACAAGCACAATTCAGGTAGGAATTCTTATTTCAACCTTTATAAATCTCTTAACTCAATTCTCTTACCTGTAAATGGAGACAGTAATGACCACTTCATTTGATTGCTCTGAGAATTAACTGAAGTAATAATATAAAGCATTTAGCATAGAACCTAGTATCTATAAACATTTAACAAATATTACTTTCTGTTTATTCTCTTATGTTCTAAAGTCCATTTTTTTCTCAAAGTCTTGTATCATGTTGAATATCAACTTCTTCTTAATGATTAAATCCCTGCTGATCTTTTATTCCATGATGTTCATGTTTAATTGAATAATGACTCAAGATGTCTACACACTACAATTAGAGATTTCATGATAATCTAACATAGGCCCTCTGCTTTTTATGAATGGTTTGTGCTCTAACAGCCAATTCATTAATATGCTATTAAGAATTCAAAGCACATATTTCCAAGGAAATAATGCTTGTATCATTTATCATTTACTAGATGTATTATATAAACATACCTGAAGAGTTTAATGTCTTTTGATAACATTCTACGGGGAAATACATTCAAAATTCTAAGTTAGGGTTTTGGGTAATATATGCTCAGGTGGTGCAGTGGTTAAGAATCTGTCTGCAGTGCAGGAGACACAAAAGACACAGGTTTGATTGCTTGGTCAGGAAGATCTTCTGGAGTAGGAAATGGCAACCCGCTCCAGTATGTTTGCCTGGAAAATTAAATGGACCAAGGAGCCCGGTGGACTACAGTTCATGGTGTTGCAAAAAGTTGGACACAAGTAACGCATGTGTGTGTGCACACACACACACACAATATATGCTCATCACAGAAAGCGAGAAGGGAATTTCTCTTAGCTGAAAGCTGCTATAGGATTCTCTGCAGGCTGGGATGGTAAGACTTTGGCCAAGGGAGGCCTTCTTGCTGCCTCCATTGTCACTGTCTTTTTCAGTTACCACTAGTATAGCTTTCCTTTTAGTCCCATTTCTACAGACACATACACATAAACACACAGACACACACACTCTCTTACTCTTTTCCTTTAAGAGCTATTGACTCTCCACTACTACCACTCCTCACCACTATTTCTTTCCCTCCTGGTCATTGTAGCTGCTGCTGCTGCTAAGTCGCTTCAGTCGTGTCCGACTCTGTGCGACCCCATAGACGGCAGCCCACCAGGCTCCCCCGTCCCTGGGATTCCCCAGGCAAGAACACTGGAGTGGGTTGCCATTTCCTTCTCCAATGCATGAAGGTGAAAAGAGAAAGTGAAGTCGCTCAGTCGTGTCCGACTCTTAGCGACCCCGTGGACTGCAGCCTTCCAGGGTCCTCCGTCCATGGGATTTTCCAGGCAAGAGTACTGGAGTGGGGTGCCATTGCCTTATCCGCACTTGATATAAACTTATGATCCCTATATATACCTCCCAAGTTGCTAAACACAGTAGCCCTTTTGAGGAGTAGGAGAAGCAGACATGTAGGGTTTATTATCAGGAAATGCCTGGAACTAATGATCATCAACTATCCTAGCCTGTTCATTTATTACTACAACCTGCCCTTACCTCATCACATTTCTCATTTTTTCACTTAGGCCTTGGAGAAAATTAAAGATGTATAAAAGAATAAGGAAAAAATTATCCACCTCATAGAACAAACTAGAATCATAAGAGTTGAAATTTGATGAATAGGAGAGGGAGCGAGGAACAGGACTAGCTCTCTAATGTGGATAGAAGCTCAAGATTCTGGTGGGAAAGATCTCACTAATAAATTCTTGAATAAATACATGAAGGAATAAACAACAGAGTGAGATTTCTTTTAGTTAATGTGCTTTGAAAACTATAAATCAATATAAAATTTAGAGGTGCCTCCACCTCTCCCTGATCCACCTTGGTAAACGGGAAGGGTTTGGGGATTCCCGGCATGTGTAGTTGATATTATGGCAGACAGACAGGTAATCTGATGCTTACAGTATTTATGTAGGTAGTAGAGTATGGGGGAAAGCTTTTAATTGAAAGTCATCTGAAGTCAAGGTAATGTTTTGTGACTTCCTAGTGCAGGTGACTTTGGGTAATTCCTTCACCTTTCTAAGCCTCTCTGTTCTAGCATTTTTGAGGTCATGAAACTAGAATACAAAATGAAAAATATGCAAGCACATTTTTAATTTTTAAAAATGTCCTGCAATGCAATTCATGGAAGCATTTGAAATGGGTAATTTTTTTTCCTTCTAATTGTCCCAGAAGCATTATCTGTACAATGAGGAACAGCCACACGAATCCATGACATTCAATCAGTCATCTGGGGGACTCTAGACCTAGAGGTGTGTGGCATCCTGCATTACAGCATCTGTAAGGCTGATATTTTCCTTTCCTAAATGCATGTTTGGGTATTCTAGTGACACAGACTAAGAAGGACCCAATTAGCTTCTACTGTTTAGTTGAGAGTCTATCCTGCATAAAGGAAATAATAAGAAAATCATTTTGCGCCTGCACTTCCATTCAAACCAAGTCACTGAAGGCATTCACTTGAACAGAGTACTTCCTTTACTGAAGAATAAGGAAGATGAACACACATTCTTTTAGCATAAAAACACTGGTAAGGGTCAAGTAGCACATTGCTAGCTGAGTTGTGGCCCAGTGTGGCTTATTATGGCTATTTGCTGAGAGAGTGTATCAAGTCACTTGGCTCATTTTTAAACTTTTTTTCCATCTTTAACAAGTGCCAGACATGTGAGGCCATAATGAGTTTAATTAAAGTCAACGGCAGTCAATAATTCAAACCTTATAAAGGCAATTTTGGAGCAAATAAAACTTCTAACTCAAAACATGCAATATTCTACTTAAGTAAAAGTTTAAATAATATTTGTAGAGTAAAAATGCCATGTGTATCACAGGTTGGTATTATGCAAAGACCTGATTTCCAATGCTTGATCCACCTCTAGCTGACTGCATTATTTAGAGCAAGTAAAATTTTTAATTAAGAGAACTTTTTTTAGCACCTAGCACCATGCTTGTATGAAACTGGCCTTAATAAATATTTATTAAGCATATCAGTGTTTTAAAATGTACAGTGCTAACATGAAACAAAGGCAACAAACAGCTAGAGAGGAGGAAAGGCAGATAAAGGAGGGAAAGAGACTTACTTCATTAACTCATAATCTTTGTGCTTCTCCTATGAAGCTAGGTTGTCACCCCTTCCTAGAAAGACTTAATGTGAGCTATAATGAGTTTAAATATTATGAAGAATTTATCACTTTTGCAGGATGTACTATTAAGTGTCATACATAATTAAAATAATAATTTGGAAGTGATTTATTTCCAAAACAAATGGATCCAGTCTATAAAGGGATTCAAGACTCTGGCTTGCTATGTGTAGGCTGCCTCTCCAATGTGTGGCATTTAAACTCATTGAAGTCACTCTACTAACAGAATAGATGTCTTCCTACAAAAGACAGTAGCTAAAGGCTTGTATTATTTATGTATCTTGTTAAGAGAAAAATTTTACTGGATCCATTCTCATTCTGTCACCATTGACTTTAACGTTTTATTGAAATCTACCCTCCTGTTTGAGAGAAGTTTCGGGAATTGAATGACAAATGGGGAATGCAAATCAGAATGGCTACACTGCTCACACCATCTTCACTTGGACTGCAGTGTTTTCTGCTCTTACCAGGTTTCAAAAACCAATATTCAAAATCACCTTCTTTTATAGGAAACCAAAACATGCTGTTGAAACATGTAAGATGAGAAGATGGAACAGGCAATCAGTTTTTGAATTGAGAAACCTGTGTAGTGAAATTATGATGAACCTAGCCTTTCTCTACCATAAAAAAGCTAGTCCCCTTGGATAGGGAATTAAACGCTCATTTCACTAAAGTGAAGAGCTCAGTCTCATCTACTTGAAAGATAACGTGATTAAAAGTCTGAATTTTGAAATATTTAAAATTTAGTTCCATGTTACAGAACTCCAGATACCTCTTTGAGTACATATTGATGGTTTTAGGTAAATTTATTATGTGTTGTTTATATACATGAATATTTTGAACACATACTTCATATTCCATCATAAAAATATTTTACATAATTTTTGAATAATAAATGATGAACTATGATCCTCTTCACGCATAGTAAATGTTAAATGCTGCATTGTTTGCAGACATTAAGCCGTAAGTGTTATTTGAGATGTTGCAAAATCCTGACCCCTTTAAAAGCCAAACAGCACGACGGCAGGCCTTCCCTAGCAACTGTATTCATAATGGCAATCTCCGACAGCCAGTCAAACTAAATAAACCATCAAGAATTCCAAGCTAGAAATGAGTTGTTGAGGGCTCCCGTTATCATGTCGGGACTGAGGTCATGGAGGGAACCGGAATGTTATTTTCACTAGTGCTAGCCTGCCAGTTAGTGCTGGAATTAGATTTTAGTGAAGGTGAACTTCACCATTGCTGATACTGGCAGAAATGCACTCAAAATCCTTGTAAGGGCATCAGAAAGGTTTGTGGATTACAGAGAGGTGACTCTACCCCCTCTCCTGTTTCTCTGTTTCTTGTCTTGAGTGTCTCCTGTTGATCTAGAAAACCATTGCCTTATACCAGGATTTATGATCCACAATTTGTCTGCCAGTGCTGGAAATCAAACCAAAATTTCCTGGGCACAGCGTGTCAGCACACTTGAGAGGCATAAGCTTTGACGCACACTGGTTAAGTTGGACAATCCTTAACAAGATATTATTTAAAGCAAGATGTTCAAAAGATGATTGTTTTTTGCTTTTAGAGTGTAGGTGCTTTATTTTATTTTAAAAGCGTTATAAAGCATTACTGTTTAATCTCATTTTGGATCAATAAAGCATCTTAGCTGGTGAAAAAGGCATCCAGGGAAGATTCTGACAGTCTTCCTAAGTACAATATCCTTGACTCAGATGTTTCTGGAGGTGACATAGGACCCGGGGATAGACAGGTAGAGTAAGTAAATTTCCACCCTGTACACAGAAGTTGAAAAATAGCTATGCAGTCAGACTCTTACTGTATTTTCTTTTCTTTCTGGTGATAAAAACTAATTCAGTTATTCTGATTTTATATCACTTGGTTGAACAATGAAAACTCAAAGGAAAGGATAAAAATCTACATTTATAAAATGTCGTGTGTTGCAACAGCAGTGTATGCTAGAGGTTGTTGTTAAATGATGTAACTGAGCTAATGAGTTTTAGTTATGAACAGAACATGCAACTACAGGATGATACAGCTCATATCACCCCAATTTTTCTTCTACCAGAGATGGGATTTAAAGTCACGACCAAGTCCACGTGAGTTTTGCATTTCACTTCTACAAGATCGTCTGTGAAGCAGTGAGGCAGATGCAAATAGCCTGTAGTTTCCCTTCATTCTAGACCAACCCTCAAGATACTATTATTTTTACAGAAATAAACTCTCACAAAAGGTCCTATGAATTCAGATTAATGGTGGTTTCTTTCTTGTAGCTGTATTAGCTTTAGTAGTGCTTTCGTACAAATGGCCTCAGTGTATCATCAGAAATGCATTATTTATCACAGTTCAAGATATTGCAGATACAGTGGGCAAATTGGAGAATCCTTATTGACAAATTGATGTAACAGAGAGAATTAGTACAATTAAACTGTATCTGACATGAAATAGAGGTTTTTGAAAGAATGGCTGAAACTTTGATAAACAAGTCTTGGTGAGCAGAGGTGGACCTCTCTAGGCAGCTGAAATGTCAGGCCAGAGGCAGGAGCTTTTGTTATACCTGCTGGGTTGGCAATAATAAGCCAACATAGACTTGAAGGCTTGACAAATTATAATATTTTATATTCTTATTTTAAGACAATATTTCAGAATTATTTATTACTTTCTATTGAACTTTGTGGAAATAACCTTTGTCCTAGATTTTGAGCACAAACGGGCATTTTCATATCAGTCTATCATCAACATTTGAAATACACCCCAAACAAAATACTCTCAAGATTAGAAATAGAACAGCCTATTACATCATTTCCTCAAAAAATTATAGCCTGAGATGCAAAGGGTCTTTTCTAACTGATTTCTGAAGGTTATAGTTAAAAAAAAAAAAGAAGAAGAAGAAAAAGAAAAAAAAGGAAACTAGAAAAATAAGTGGTCTCTCTGATAAATGCTATTTTCTCTCTCTCAGTCCACAACAGTCAGCAGAGTACAAGGAGGTTCTGCTGCTCACGCTAAAGACCTGGGCAATGGTTTAGTAGAGTTGACTTTTTATTCTGTGCATAATGTTGAAGGCTAATGAATACGTTTGCTGTCTGAATCCTGCCACTGGTCCCTTTTCATGTCCAGGTGATGGTCAGTTGAGTATGCACGCAAAGAACTCAGCCACGGAGGCAGAAGCAGGACAGCCGTGGTGTCTAAGGCAAGGAGCTGCCTAGTAAAGCTGGACCAGGGAAGAAGGCAGAACTTCCCTCCTGCCAAGGACAGAAGTCCTATCCTTCTGAAGAACCAACAGAGGAGGAGGAAAGGAAGATACCCTCTCTGTTACAGGCTAGTGGTCCAAGGGAGAGAATGAAAAGAATGGCCTGTTTCCAGATCTGGGGGTAAGAGTAAGCTCACACACTATAACCAGGACACGGCCAAACCAGAGAAGTTACTCTTGCCTCCGGGTGAAGCAAGTAACTGGATGGAGAAAAGGGTCAAATCTTTTTCCCTAACATTGACTGGAGGGACAAAGTGGGATGTCTGTGATGGCTGTTCCCTCCCTGTATGAAACTCTAAACAAGTTTACCTTTTAACATGTAAAGACTTAAATAAATTCTTTGCACGTTCAAGAATTAATCCTCGCTTTCCCACTTAGAGAATGTAATATAGCGTTAAGAGGTAATGCCTGTTTGTGTTTTCCAGAGTACTCTGCATGGAACACTGGTTCTTCATGATGTAATTATAAAGGAGGAGGAAAGTTCAGTAATAAACTAAGTGTGGTTAGCTTTGAATTAAAATATTGAATTACTCATTTTCTTTACTAAAAGCCCCCTCAGAGCTTTTAATCTGTGAATGTGTATATTGATCACTTAAAGAGGGGGAGCATATGTGTTATTTCCCATAATTATTTGATAACCAGATACTACTTTTTTTTTTTCCAGGAATATCTCATAGGACCAGTGCCCCTTGAAAACATTCTTTGGTAAGGGTTAGGCCAGTAGATATTCTCTCACTTCTCATTTCCAGAATACCAAGGCCCCTGGGAGAAAACAGATCAAAAAGAATGATAGCAGACCTGGGCCATGAGAAACCAAGATCATGTGGGGTCTAGAACTGGATGGCTTGATGCTGGTCACCAAGGCTGTGAATTGGAAGCCCTAGATCTGAATTCAGTTCCAGGCTGGATAATTTTTAAAACACATATCATATAGAAAATGCACATGACAATGTTTTTAGGGGGGCACATTCTGTCCAAATTAGTTTCCAAATAAGATCTCATACCTGTCACACTTAATTCACTCATATTGCCTGCTAGATCCCTGAAGGCATTTGAGTTTGTAATGCCTACCCTAGAAAGTCTGCAGAGGAAAGCTTAACTGCCCAGTCAGTTTCTGAATCATGCTAGGCTCTGAAATGCACAGGATCAGCTACAACTGCGGGCTCCCCATAGGGACCAGTCTTGATGGGTGAATTTAACTCAGATAACCATTATATATATTACTGTGGGCAAGAATCCCTTAGAAGAAATGGAGTAGCCATCGTAGTCAACAAGAGTCTGAAATGCAGTACTTGGATGCAATCTCAAAAACAACAGAATGATCTCTGTTCATTTCCAAGGCAAACCATTCAATATCACAGTAATGCAAGTCTATGCCCTAACCAGTAATGCTGAAGAGGCTGAAGTTGGATGGTTCTATGAAGACCTACAAGACCTTCTTGAACTAACATCCAAAAATATGTCCTTTCCATTATAGGAGACTGGAATGCAAAAGTAGGAAGTCAAGGGATACCTGGAGTAACAGGTAAATTTGGCCTTGGAGTACAAAATGAAGTAGGGCAAAGGCTAACAGAGTTTTGCAAAGAGAACGCATTTGTCATATCAAATACCCTCTTCCAACAACTCAAGAGAAGACTCTGCACATGGACATCACCAGATAGTCAATACTGAAATCAGATTGATTATATTCTTTGCAGCTGAAGATGGAGAAACTCTATACAGTCAGCAAAAACAAGACTGGAAGCTGACTGTGGCTCAGATCATGAACTCCTTATTGCCAAATTCAGACTTAAATTGAAGAAAATAGGGAAAAACACTGGACCATTCAGGTATGATCTAAATCAAATCCCTTATGATTATACAGTGGAATTGACACATAGATTCAAGGGATTAGATCTGATAGAGTGCCTGAAGAGCTATGGATGGAGGTTCATGACATTGTACAGGAGGCAGGGATCAAGACCATCCTCAAGAAAAAGAAATGCAAAAAGGCAAAATGGTTGTCTGAGGAGGCCTTACAAATAGCTGTGAAAAAAAAAGAGAAGCGAAAGGCAAAGGAAAAAAGAAAGATATATCCATTTGAATGCAGAGTTCCAAAGAATAGCAAGGAGAGATAAAAAAGCCTTCCTTAGTGATCAATGCAAAGAAAGAGAGGAAAGCAATAGAATGGGAAAGCCAAGAGATATCTTCAAGAAACTTAAAGATACCAAGGGAATATTTCATGTAAAGATAGGCACAATAAAAGACAGAAATGGTATGGACCTAACAGAAACAGAAAATATTAAGGAGAGGTGGCAACAATACACAGAAGAACTATACAAAAAAGATCTTCATGACCCAGATCTTCATCACACAATGATATGATCACTCACCTAGAGCAAGACATTCTGGAATGCAAAGTCAAGTGGGCCTTGTAAAGCATCACTGTGAACAAAACTAGTGGAGGTGATGGAATTTCAGTTGAGCTATTTCAAATCCTAAAAGATGATGCTGTGAAAGTGCTGCACTCAGTATGCCAGCAGTGGCCACAGGACTGGAAAAGGTCAATTTTCATTCCAATCCCAAAGAAAGGCAATGCCAAAGAATGCTCAAACTACGGCAAAATTGTACTCATCTTACATGCTTGCAAAGTAATGCTTGAAATTCACCAAGCCTGGCTTCAACATTACATGAACTGTGAACTTCCAGAGGTTCAACCTGGATTTAGAAAAGGCAGAGGAACCAGAGATCAAATTGCCAACATCTCTTGGATCACCAAAAAAACAAGAGAGTTCCAGAAAAACATCTATTTCTGCTTTATTGACAATGCCAAAGCCTTTGACTGTGTGGATCACAACAAACTGGAAAATTCTGAAAGAGATGGGAATACCAGATCACCTTACTTGCCTCCTGAGAAACCTGTATGCAGGTCAAGAAGCAACTGTTAGAACTAGACATGGAAAAACAGACTGATTCCAAATCGGGAAAGGAGAATGTCAAGGCTATATATTGTAACCCTGCTTATTTCACTTATATGCAGAGTACATCATGTGAAATGCCAGGCTGGATGAAGCTCAAGCTGGAATCAAGATTGCTGGGAGAAATATCCATAACCTCAAATATGCAGATGACACTACCCTTATGGCAGAAAGCAATGAGGAAGTAAAGATCCTTGTGATGAAAGTGAAAGAGGAGAGTGAAAAATTTGGCTTAAAACTCAACACTCACAAAACTAAGATCATGGCATCTGGTCCCATCACTTCATGGCAAATAGATGGGTAAACAATGGAAACAGTGACAGACTTTATTTTTTGAGCTCCAAAATCACTGCAGATGGTGACTGCAACCATGAAATTAAAAGATGTTTGCTCCTTGGAAGAAAAGCAATAACCAATCTAGACAGTATTAAAAAGTAGAGACATTACTTTGCCAACAAAGGTCCATCTAACCAAAGCTATGGTTTTTCCAGTAATCATGTATGAATGTGAGAGGTGAACTATAAACAAATCTGAGCATCATAGAATTGATGCTTTTGAACTGTGATGTTGGAGAAGACTCTTGAGAGTCCCTTCGACCGCAAGGAGATCAACTAGTTACTCCAAAAGTAAATCAGTACTGAATATTCATTGGAAAGACTGATGCTGAAGCTGAAACTCCAATATTTTGGCCACTGATGTGAAGAACTGACTCATTTGAAAAGACCCTGATGCTGCATGCAGGAACAGAAAGGGACGACAGAGGATGAGACGGTTGGATGGAATCACCGACTTGATGGACATGAGCTTGAGCAAGTTCTGGAAGTTGGTGATGGACAGGGAAGCCTGGTGTGCTGCAGTCCATGGGGCTGCAAAGAATCAGACATGACTGAGTGACTGAACTGAACTGATGGGAAAAGTGCTAGACCCTATTTCTCTAGATTCACACAACTCTGGAACACTGTAAATCCAGTTTTGTTTCTCAGTGCTAATAAGGGGCCAAGTTCTAGACATTATGACCGTACCAGCCTAGCATTTTTTATCATCTTCCTCAGCACTGAAATTCTAAACATGTATCTGCCACTCACTTGCATGTCAGCGAAACCTGCCAAAAACACTCATGGGCTCTATCACTGTCAATTAAGTTTTGTAAATAGTTTGGTTTTATCATTTAACATTTTTAACAATTTTGGAGCAAACTCTAAATATGTTGCAGATGTGTCTGTTTTATTAAATATAACATATTGATCAGAATCTAAATGTTTCTCCATATCTTGGGGTCATTACACTGAACATCAATTATTATATTGTAAGGAATAAGGTTCATAGAACCTGACAAAGCATATGGGATTGTCTCTACACTGCATGATTTCAGAAGTAACAAATTTTCAATTCTCCTATTCCCTTTCTCCCGGAGAAGGCAATGGTACCCCACTCCAGTACTCTTGCCTGGAAAATCCTATGGATGGAGGAGACTGGAAGGCTGCAGTCCATGGGGTTGCTGAAAGTAAGCTCCATGAGGCTAGGACTTGGCATAATGCTAACATAGTTAGAAGCAATGGCCCCACTCCAGTACTCTTGCCTGGAAAATCCCATGGGTGGAGGAGCCTGGTAGGCTTCAGTCCATGGGGTCACAAAGAGTCGGACACAACTGAGCGACTTCACTTTCACTTTTCACTTTCATGCATTGGAGAAGGAAATGGCAACCCACTCCAGTGTTCTTGCCTGGAGAATCCCAGGGACGGGGGAGCCTGGTGGGCTGCCGTCTATGGGGTGGCACAGAGTCGGACACGACTGAAGCGACTTAGCAGCAGCAGCAGCATTCCCTTTCTCCTTCATGTCTCTTCTTTTATTATCAGGTTTTTGGTTGTTATTCTCACTGCTTTCAATATGCCTGACTAATCTGTAGAAGATAGGAAAATCAAATGGATATGATTGCTACAATTTTATGTTGATAGGAGTTCAGTTCAGTTCAGTTCAGTTGCTCAGTCATGTCTGACTCTTTGCGACCCTATGAACTGCAGCACGCCAGGCCTCCCTATCCATCACCAACTCCTGGAGTTCACTCAGACTCACATCCATTGAGTCGGTGATGCCATCCAGCCATCTTATCCTTTGTCGTCCCCTTCTCCTCCTGCCCCTAATCCCTCCCAGCATCAGAGTCTTTTCCAATGAGTCAACTCTTCGCATGAGGTGGCCAAAGTACTGGAGTTTCAGCTTTAGCATCATTCCTTCCAAAGAACACCCAGGACTGATCTCCTTTAGAATAGACTGGTTGGATCTCCTTGCAGTCCAAGAGACTCTCAAGAGTCTTCTCCAACACCACAGTTCAAAAGCATCAATTCTTCAGCGCTCAGCTTTCTTCACAGTCCAACTCTCACATCCATACATGACCACAGGAAAAACCATAGCCTTGACTAGACGGACCTTTGTTGGCAAAGTAATGTCTCTGCTTTTGAATATGCTATCTAGATTGGTCATAACTTTCCTTCCAAGCAGTGATAGAAGTTAATAGGCTATTAAAGTACTTTTCCACAAGGAAACCACATGTATATATAGTACAGACTTGGAAACCTTACTTTGCAGTTTGGTGGAGGAGTGGGGGTGTTGGGGAGGATGGGGTGTAGTGAGGGGTGGCACAGAAGTATTTTTGTTCTCTTCTTGGTTGTTGATTGTGTTTTAAGGTAAAAAATATATTTCTCTATTTGCTTCTGAACATGTACAATATCCAAAATCCTTCAATTCAATTGTGATGTCTTTGAAGATAGATTATATGGTGCTTATGTAGTAATCTACATTGTAGCACACATGAAGTACTCAGTAAATATCTGTTGGCCAATCTAATTCTTTAATTCTTTCCTTCTTCCCTGTACTTGACAACACCATCAGATTTATTCTGACGTTCACTAGAATTGCTTATTTTACTTAGCATAAGCAGTGTAATATGTATTATGGGATAAATTGTGTACCCCTAAAAGATATGTTGAAGTCTTAACCTCAGGACATGAGAATGTAATCTCATTTGGAAATAGAGTTGTTGCAAATATAATTCATTGAGTTAAACTGAGGTCATACTGGAGTATGCTGGGCCCTTAGTCCAATATGACTATTGTCCTAATAAAGAGAAGAAGAGACACATGGAAGAGAGGAGACAATTGGGAAGAAGATGGCCTTGTTATGACAGAGGCAGAGATGGAGTGAACAAATCTGCAAGACAAGATACATGAAGAAATACCAGCAAACACCAGAAGGTATAAAAGACTTAAGTATAGGAGGAATATCACAATTATATAAAAGAAATTAATACTTAAAAAATGATGGGTTCCTTAAAAGGAATATCCATCTGGGGGAAGCTAAATTTGGAATCCTAATAAATCAGAGCTCTTTTAAAGGAGAATTATTACTTTTCCCATTTTCCCATTAGGAAAATGCCAATTTTTTTTCCTTGGAGTTTTTCTTTTGCTTCATTTTAGGATATTTTTAAAGTCTGTGGGTCTAAGGAGCAATGCTGAGCAGTTGCCTAAAAAAAATCAAGTTAAAAGTTCTATACAAAAGGGACAGACTTCAGACAAGCTATACAAATAAATATATTGTAGTTTGAACTGCAAGAAACTCAATAGTGTTTTTGTTGCTGTTGTCATTGCTCAGGAAAACATTTTATTCCTAGAACTTGGTCAATACAAGATAAAAAAAAAGATACAGATTTGTCTGGGTTTCTCTGCATGTGAGTTAGAGAAAATAGACAGGTCTGACAAACATCTGGGAAATGGTGGTATAGCTAGCTCGGGGGTTTTTATCCACTTCACATATTGCCTGGAATTAACAACAGTGTCCTCTGTCTTCTAATGTGATTGGCTGCAATGGTTCCAGTAATTTAAAATACAAATAGTGCTGATAAGGCATGGTAAGGATTGGCCTGTTTTAGTTCTGAAAACACTGAACCTTACAAATGATATAGTGGTAAAACGAAAGAAATATTGCCAGAAAATATTGATAGTGGATTGAATCTAAATTCAGAGAGAGGAATTGCCTGGCGGAAATATGAGGTCCTGTACCCTTTTACACTGCAGTTTTTAATGACTGATTTTCTTTATGAAGAAAAATGCATTTTACTTTCAATGCAAAGCATCCCTTTTCACTACTTATCAGTTAATGTTTTGATTCGCAGATGTTGAAGCTCTGTAGTTCAGAGCACAGGCTTTGGAGTCAGATGGACTTGAGTGAAATCTCAGCCTGTCTACTTGCCCTGGATCTGTTACTCTCTCAGTCTTACTCTCCACATCTGTAAACTGGGCAAATATGAATGCTTCTCTCCTGCTGTGGCCATGAGCAGTAAATGAGATAATGCGTGTCAGAGACCAGCAGAGTACCTAGCACTTGAATGTCTTTATTGAATGGTGTTTGCATTTATTTTTTACTTTACCTTTGCTCAGCCTGTATATGCTTGTCTAGACCTTGGGAATCCTGTGAGTCTAAAACAATATCTCAACACATGGCTGAAAAAAAAATCACCATGTTAGCAATTATATACCAGTTATTAAGGATTCTACACTTTAACAGTAATAGGGCCATGTAGAATTGATAAGTCTAAAATAAGTCTTCTATTTTTATGTTTAGCCTGTAGAATATATAATGTTGTCAACAATGCAAGTCAGGATGATGGTGATTTTGTGGGCCATAGTAAAATGAATTAAATTTGTCCACATCAAGGAAAACTCTAAGACATCCAGAACAAGATAAGAACTTTGGATGGATTAAAACTAATCCTGTAAAGCTGAGGGAGGGACAAGATTCACCAGGAGGACTTGCAAGGAAGGAGCTAGAAGAAAAAGAAACTTGGTAATTATCCTCTTATTCTCCTACATCCTTTCCACTCTTTATCTTTTCCACCATTCCATACCTCATCCAAAACTGGCTCTTGAGTAGAATGAGGACCAAATGTTTGATTAGAAATTGGAGAGCGATTTCAATTATTGAGCTTCCCTGGTGGCTCAGATGGTAAAGCGTCTGCCTGCAATGCAGGACACCCAGGTTTAATTCCTGGGTCAGGAAGATCCCCTGGAGAAGGAAATGGCAACTCATTCCAGTACCCTTGCCTGGAAAATCCCATGGATGGAGGAGCCTGGTAGGCTACAGTCCATGGGCTCGCAAAGAGTCGGACACGACTGAGCGACTTCACTTTCTTTCTTTCTTCAGTCATCAGGGCATCTCCATGTGAATGTAGTTCTGACATGAGCAAAGTTATTAAAACAGAAAGATAAGAATTATACACGTCAAAGAAATACAGACTATAATAATCTATGATGATAACCCTTCTAAAATAAGATTAATTCTGCATTATTAAAATTGAAAGCTAACTTCTATGTTTTGATTTTGTTTGATTTTAAGCAAAATTATGTTTCCAAAATGGTTTTATGGTCATGATTGCTTTTAAGCCAATGAGACAAACATAATTATCTCAATTTTAGGTTTCCTTTCTTAGCTATAAATATGTTTAGGATAAGGAATAGAATCTATGTACATAATTAGGTTGTAAATATATCTTAGTAGTTAAAACAAAGGAGAGCATGCTTAAAACAAAGGAGAACGTAGTGTAACACTTAAGTTTATAAAGCAGAATTCCCTAGCACATTAATAGTTTATATTGTTTGATCAGATTATATGAGTGCTATCAACCAAAATTGTCAGATTTCTATGTTTTATTCTTTAAAAGAATTAACTTTTACTCATGTGCAGTGATTCAACATTTTTCAGATAGGAGGCCTTGGGTACACTGAATACTTTCTTGTAGATCCACATCCAGCCCCCTACAGCAGCCCAAGGATATGGAGAAAGAGACAGCATGTCAGAGATGGGGGCAGCACTTTGACTTTGAACACAACATCTGATGCCAGGATTTCCATGGCAGGAATTCTGCAGCCTGCAGTCTGGGGTCACCTGGATACCCCGTTCTGTGCTTCATTCACAGGTAAAAATTAGGGTCTCCTTCTGTAACCTCTAACAGCTGGAGGAGATTTCTAAGAAGTATGAGGATTTATTCTTTCTTTCTCCTCTCTCCACCTTCTCTCCCATTCTATACACACACACACACACACACATATCAACAATAACCCCTACCCCCCAAATTCCAATGGTTTAAAAGAAAAATAGATTAATCAGCAGGTAACTCCCAGTTTTAAACTGTCCCACTATTTTAATGATAGACTAGGCATTGCAGGCATGTAATTTTCTAAAGCAGCAAAGTCAAATGCTGTAATAGTTTAATACTAGGTCCCACTTGACTTGGATGCTATTTGTCCACATGAAAGTATCACCAATGACACCTTTGTTGGCCAGTTTCAGCAAAAGCACCAAGCTCTTAATGAGCATTTATTATTTATTTGACCTTCGGAGGTCTCAGGGTATATGCAGTTATAAAGTCATATGCATAAAACCATCTCTGCAATAAATTAAAATTAAACTAACCATGGCAGTGGTATTCCAGGAGCATAGCTGTACGTACTTGGGTAGGCCAAGTGGAAGCGATGAGTTCTGCTCCGTGTCTTGAAGGTCAGGAGAATTGGATTCTGTCAAACAAGGGAAGCCAGAAAACTGCAGAGTCCAGCAAGAATCGCTCTCCAGCCTGTGGCCTGTCAGGAGCAGAGTCTAAGCAAGGGGCACCAGCAAGCCCATTTGGGAAGCATCAAGCTCAAGTCCAAGCATGTTAATGTGGGGCTACAGGAGACCTGCAGTGACGTGCCTCCATCTCCACCTGTTTACCTGCTCCATAACGCAGGACAGCCTTCCCCAGGGATATGCATTCTACTCCATGAACAAGACGTTTCCAGTGGAGCATATCAGCGATGATATTTTCATCATTTTAACATCCTGACAACAAAGAGTCCAAAATACTCCTTCCCCCACTTAATCAGGGCTTCTTCAGTGAAGAAAGAAATGCCTTCCAAGACAAAAGGAAAAGCAGAGAAATTAATTGAATGAGCTTCCTGTCATGTATAGACTACTAAATGTGTAATTTAATACTGAAGTGAAGTTACTCAGTCATGTCCAACTCTTTGTGACCCCATGGACTGTAGCCTACCAGGTTCCTCCATCCATGGAATCTTCCAGGCAAGAGTACTGGAGTAGGTTGCCATTTCCTTCTCCAGGGGATCTTCCCGACCCAGGGATCGAACCCAGGTCTCCCACATTGCAGGCAGACACTTTAGCATCTGAGCCACCAGGGAAGCTACCAGAGCCATATTACATATAGTTGGATGGTCAAGTGGTCAACTGCAAGGTTAACTTTTCTATGAAAAACAGCCCCAAACCTCCTCTTTTGAGTCTCAGAGGAAATTCAGGAGCTAGGTCTCCCTACGTTTGTTGCCCTGAACTTCCATTGTCTGTAGGTGAACAGTAATGAGACCAAGAGGATAAGCAGGAAGTAGTTGACTTGTTGAAACACACAAGAAAGACCATTAGTGTGACAAAGAGAGTTGTTAAAGTTCTCCATGTCCAAAAGCTGATAGAAATATAGCACAAACTTCTGAAAAATGTTTTCCTAGTAATACGAGTTTATTGGCCATACTAGCACTCAACCAGTCAGCTTAAGAAAAGACATGGGCACCTTCCCTACTTAAGGTATTATTTCAAGCTGGTGCTAGAGAGCTATCCATTTGCGTTTCTTATCAAGTACAGCAAATGTGCCAATATTTTTAAAAACTGGAAGGCTTTTGTTTTTGTTTTAACACAAGCATAACAGCACTGTGGAATATTTATACCTCCACATCCTTTGCAGTAGATTAGAGTAGGTCAATTAAACAGTCCTGAACTTAAACAAATACAAAGATGGAACTTAATTATCCTGTACAATTTCTCCCTTTCCCTTCTTCCCCTCCTCCAAATTGTCTAAATTCCACACTTGCTTTTTAAAATTTCCTTCCAATAAACAATTCAAAATCATCTAGTTTACAAAAGCAAATGCAGAACTATTTAAAGCAGTCTGCGAAGGTAGCGCCCAGGAGAAAGCCCATTTGTTGGATTTTATTTCCCTGATATTTTAGGATAAAATACCAAAATATCATGCACAGTCACATAATACAGTGCAATACAATGCATTAGTTTTAGAATAACCCTTCATAGTGTCTTGCTCCTCAGAATTAGCAAATTAATATATAAATTAAGAGGAGTTGGAACACTGGGTAAAAAGATTTGCACCTTAATTTTTTAAAGCCATCAAAGCCAAACTAGTAACAATGGCTATAAAAAGTGATTACTCATCTTGAGAGTGCCAAAGGTCCTCATTAATACTGCAATCTAGCCCTCCCACTGCACACTCCTTTCAGTAAGGTTAGGCTCCTCATACCCCTTCCCCTGTACATATGCTTAGCACCCGCCTTGAAACTTTCTCCAACACTCTCCAAGGAGGGGCAAACAGGACTTTCACGCTTTCCCACCACTCTGAGCATCCACTGTCTCTCCTGTTGTTTTGGCACTTGATTATATTTAGCCTATTGGTATATACTGACTCTCAAATACTTTTCTTAAATCACAAGCATGTGAGGAAAGGGGCACTGCATATGAAAATCTCTCTCGTTGAGGGAACGGGACATCAGATCAGTACAGAACTCAAACTTCTCTGCTGTTGCCAGCCGGGCTTCCCTTGTGGCTCAGCTGGTAAAGAATCTGCCAGCAATGCAGGAGACCTGGGTTTGATCCCTGGGTTGGGAAGATCCCCTAGAAAACAGGAAAGGCTACCCACTCCAGTATTCTCGCCTGGAGAATTCCATGGATGGTATATTCCATGGGGTTGCAAAGAGTCGGATACTAATGAATGACTAAGTACACACATTGGTAGGGCAGATGTTGCTGGATCATTAAATGAGACAATGCATACAAATCACTTAGCACTAAGCTGGTGCGTAGGCTGGTCCATTAGGGCTTCCCAGGTGGCCCTGGTGATAAAGAACCACGCTGCCAGTGCAGGAGACGCTACGGGACATGGATTCGATTCCTGATTCGGGAAGATCCCCTAGAGGAGAGCATAACAACTCACTCCAGTATTCTTGCCTGGAAAATCCCATGTTCAGAGGAGCCTGGCAGGTTACAGTCCATGGGGTTGCAAAGAGTCAGATACAACTGAAGTGACTTAGGACACATGCACACACACACGATGTCCTGGAATTCCTCACCTTAGGAATTAATAAGAAACTGCCCTGTACTCTCTGACTGGGGCTTCAAAATCTGCTATCCAACTGACAAGAGCCTGGGAGCCAGCCTAGTCTGGACCTCAGGACTCTGAAGACCCTGGTCCATCATAAACGAATGGATCTTGCTCACATTGGTCTCTTCAGCTGTCTAATGGTTTTGATACTCAGAAAGGCAATAGACTTTGGAATGATTCCTGGTGGTTTTGGAGGCCACCAGGAGAAGAGCCTCTTGGAGAGTTATTATAAATCCCTGACCATTTTAATTAATATATTTGCATTCATCTCAATCTTTTACCAAAACCATTTTCAAAGCAGTGTGGGAAAGTCTGAGAAGAGTATAGATAGCTGTTTATTATCAAGCTCTTTGTGTTGTTCCCAAGATCATTTACCTAAAAACAAGCTCTTCTTGCTTGCTTATAAGTAGTTGGCTCTTGCTGTTTCTACCATAGCAAGGGAATGTGACATCAGAGACAGAAGAAACAATGAAATCCTAAGAGAGAAAGATTATATTCTCATGTTTGATAATGAAAAAAGAATACAAATGCAATAACTGCCCCAGAAATGATAAGCATTTATTAATTTGAAATTTAACTAAAGTGAATTTAGTATTTTATACACTTTGCCCTATTTGTTACGCACATATCTGCACCCTGCTGTTACTTTTTCCTCTACTTCTAAATATGATAATGCATATATTTAAAGAAAGTTATTTTGTCTTCATTACTTTATATGATATAAAGTCTTTAAAAAGGGAAAGCAATTCCAAAGATTTTACACATTATGGCTGATTATATGATAATGACTAAATTTGTTACCAGATGTGAAAATCTATAAAAAACTGGATTTGGCTATTTGGTAAGCTCAGATATGAATATTATGGCTCTAGTGGTATATAAGAATATTTATCTGAAAGAAATGCCAAAAATTATGAAAAACCTAGATATGCAAAAATTAAAATGATTATCTGTGAAAGCAGAGAGTTTTAGCATCGATGAATAAAGTATTGTCATCATAATTCAGAAGGAACTACTACTAATTGGACCGTAAGTGAAAAAAATTCAGATTTTTAGTTATTCATATTCTCTAGAATAGATGCTTATAATGGGTTCCAATTACTTCAATAGTTTAATTAAGTGCCATATTGAAACATTTTGTTTTCATTCATTCCAACATTCATTCCAAAAGCTTTTTCTAACCTCATTCGCTTCCGCATTCATTCCAAGAACATTTTTCTAGCGTCTACAGAAAATATAAATGAATTGAAAGTTATTTCCCTTGAGAAACTTGAGGAAAGTCAAAACAACTGATCACTAGTAAACATAAGTAAGCACATGACTGTACATGTTATCAATAACCAATATTTATTGATTTGATTGCAAAGTGCCAGGCACTGTGCTAAGGGCAAAACAGCAAGTTATTTTGTTTCATTCTCACAACTGTATAAGGTTGTTACGGAGAGTTTCTCCAGTTTACATGGACTAAGATGTTAAATGTCTTATCCAAGGTTAATCCAAGTGTCAGGATTCAAACCCAGGTCATGTATCCTCAAAGCTCTTAACCTCAAATATTCAACAGGGAAAATGGTTTAGCATTGGAAAAAGCCTGGGTTTTAGGGTCAGAAAATATTAAGCCCGCTCTGTGTCATTCACCAAGCTCTGAGATCTTAGACAAATCACTTAACTTCCTTGAGTTTCAAGTTCTTTTTTAAATAGAGTGGGATACATGAAGAGGCTATGTAAGCCATAAAACATCCTGCAGACATCAGCTGCTGATATTTTCATTCCAACCTGCATATATATAGTGAAGGGATACCATGTGCTATATTACACTAATAAAAAGAGACTTCTTTAAAAAGGATGTTTCATTTTGGAATCATAAAAAATTACTAGATCAAGATTGATGGAGAAGAGTCAGAGTTCATTTACTGCTTAGAACAGGACAGCCCTAGTTTTATCATCTATATGGAAATATATTATTCAATATTTACAATGAAATTACACTACTAAGTCTACATACATTTGTGCTTTTCTAATCATTAGCACTGACTTACCAGCACAGATACTTTGAAATAACAAGAATGTGTTATTAGAGCAGTTAGAAAGATATTGGTAATAGTTATGTCAATATGTAACTCATGTCAGAACAGTTAAATGGGAGGGCACCAGGCTTATCAAAAGAAGCAAATGGTCCCTCACCCCCTGGTCTCCAGAGTTTTATAGCATCTCATAAGCAGTCTAACACATAAAAAGTTCATTGCTCAAATTGTGTGAAAGAACTGGGCATATTTAAATTTTTAAATTATTTTCATTATTGTTGTTTCATTTTCCTAAGGGAACTCTTAGTGGTAAAAAGACAGTAAATATGTCAAATCAGACAGTAAATTGAAATGTGATGTCAGTTTCATTGAAACTATCCTCTACTAGTATTATTTTAATATGATTTATTTTTATTCCTGTCATAATAATATTTCTAAAATATTAATCAGTACTGTTTTACTTTAAGCATATTTAAAATTTTCCTAACCTTAAGAAGATAATATTAGCTCAACAATTAATATCATTATTTTCCAATCTAATTAGTTCTCTAGAAGGAGAGCTGTATTCTTTCAATATGAAATTCAACCTATTACGCCAATGAGTATACTTTCCTCAAAATATTGTTGAAAAAAATTTAAAGAAAGATAATGAATTTAAGAAATAATTTCATTGGAACATAATCACCATTCAGATTCCCTAATCTCAGATTGGGCTTCCCAGCTGGCACTAATGATTAAAAAAATCTGACTGCCAATGCAGGAGTCACAAGAAACATGGGTTCAATCCCTGGGGTCAAAAAGATCCCTTGGAGGTGGAAATCACTACCCATTCCAGTATTCTTGCCAGGAGAATTTCATGGACAGAGGAGCCTGGCAGGCTATAGATTAGCCATTGGTAGTTTATCAGCTGACTATTTAGTCATTAAAATACAAATATTTTTTCCACTTCTGTCTGCCTCAGATATAAGCACTTCACAGAGCTGAAACAAATCAACATAGATTTAAACTGGTATATGAAATAAAAATGAGAAAAATCTTAGGAAAACAATCAGCAATATAAGATTCTGATATAAAAGTGTTTTTGTATTTTTTAAGTATGTGCCAACTTCTCAGTGTCACATATTGGGTTTTACATTGAGATAAGCCATACCTATAAGAAGAAATCACTTTTTCATACTATGTCACAAACACAGAGCTCTGTAGGTGAGGCCTTCATTGTATATTTTATCTCCTCCTCCTCAGTCAACAAGCATAAACTGGCTCACTGGCCAAAAGTAAAGGCAAGGGGCAGGAGCTATGATCCAAGCTGTGCAATAATACCATTCTCATCCATGTTAATACACTGAGTTAATTACATTGCACACACAAAATGTAAAATTAGTCTCAGGTTGCCTCTTTTTTTTTTTTTTAATGTATTTGTTTTTAAACTTTATTTGAATACAAGTCAAATGGAACAATGGTAGAAATCTTTCAGGCACAAAAATCCAAAACAAGTGTAACCAAATCTAAGATCAGTGGGCCCTGACCTGCAGAGGGAACCATTCTGAATAATTTCAGCCCAAATTTTCACTTTGGGATCCCAGTGTTCTGGATCTCACCTCTCCTCTGTTCTTGGACAGCATAAATGTGGTCTAGGAATTACCCTGCTGCTTGTCTGCCCAGTGAAGAACTCATGAGGATCTTGCCCTTTCCAAGTTGGGAATTTTTGCCAAAATAGGGCTTGCTATTAACCTCTCCTCAGCAACTCAGTAACAACAACTTCTTTAGTTAGCCAAATTTAATCTTGATATTCTCTTTCTCAGAACTTAAATCAGCAATAGGAAAGTTAGCTAGACTGCTAACAGGTGCAAAAAAATAATCAGATCAGATCAGATCAGTTGCTCAGTCGTGTCCGACTCTTTGCGATCCCATGAATCGCAGCACGCCAGGCCTCCCTGTCCATCACCAATTCCTGGAGTTCACTCAGACTCATGTCCGTAGAGTCAGTGATGCCATCCAGCCATCTCATCCTCTGTCGTCCCCTTCTCCTCCTGCCCCTAATCCCTCCCAGCATCAGAGTCTTTTCCAATGAGTCAACTCTTTGCATGAGGTGGCCAAAGTACTGGAGTTTCAGCTTTAGCATCATTCCTTCCAAAGAAATCCCAGTGCTGATCTCCTTTAGAATGGACTGGTTGGATCTCCTTGCAGTCCAAGGGACTATCACGACTAAACTGTCATTTGAATGAAATTGCACAATCAATTCACAGAACACTTTCTTAAGCAGTGTCATATTTCACTTGCACAATAATTGAGTTACTATACAAATACCTAACACTATATAATTTGTTGCCTCAATTCATATCTTGTAAATGATAAAACTTGGGTTCAGAGAGGTTAAGTAATTTATTCATGGTCAACAAAGCCCATAATATTTCTCCAGTGTCTTGCCACCTGAGACATGGCTCTTGGTGTTTCTTAGAACAAATTCCTAGTAATTAAATATGACATTTTGATGGTGATGGACCTAGAGAGAGGTGCAAGCTCTATATCTGCCCTTGTCCACCGTCGGTGTTTACAGAACTATGATCTGACCAGCCCCCGAGTGTTCTGTTCTCTCCAAGTATGTTTCAAGCTCCAAAGCTGCATTTAAAATGTCATCGATTTCTAGACACTAGTACTTAAAAATGATAACACAGACCAGGTTTCTGGCCTTTTTATGTCCATCTGCTAGCATGGCATGGTGCCCATTCACTAGGTAATAAGACAATTTCAGGAGGACACAGATGCCAAGCATATCAGGGACCAGAGTGATAACCCACAAAATGAAACAAGTGGCTTCCCTTTTTCTACAATGAGGAGATCCTTCTGAGTCAGAGCACCAAATCATACCTCTGCATCTGTCCCATTAGGCGAGATCACACTCACTGACACACAGCGGAGACTGCTGATGCCGGTTCAAGACCTTGACTCATTTCTGTTTGTAGGTTATGAAGAATCAAGGTACAGTCCTAGAGAATAAAATAATGCCACCTTTACCTCAGCATGAAGACAGGTGTGGACCATGGAGAAAGAATGATCATTGGGTAGAAACCCCCACGTGTATTTTGCAATGTCAGGAAGCTTCATCTTTTTGTTTACTTGTGATAAACCACATCCCTAGTAGCTTGTGGCTCAGCCCAGCAAGAAAGTTCAAGTGCTGGGGTGGGGCTGCATTTTTTTTGTAGATGTAGATATGGTTTCTTCTATTGACCCATCTGCCTGAGAATATAATGATAGGGAAAATATGGTAAACACAAATTCCGTTTGAATCCTAGCAAGCATCCTGTGACTAGAACTGTTTACACAGAACCTCACTAAAGACACATGATTCACTCATTGTCCCTTCTCAGCATGCTTTATATATATATATATATATATATATATACACACACATATATATATATATATATATTTGAGGTGAAGAATTTTTTAAAGAGCAAGAGAAGTAGGCAAGGGGAAATAAGAAAAACAGCACAAGAAACTAGAAGAAAAAGAGAAGGGAGAAAAGTTGACAATATAAATCTGTTAATAACTATTCTATAACTAATTCCTATGTTCAATTCTATAGTAATTCTAAAGCAAACATCATCTTGATATTACAAAGTAATATGTGAATTTGCTCAAATATCCTGTAGTTCCTGAAAACTATATAGTTCTTTTTCTCTTTCTCTGTATATACAAAATACATATATTCTGGAGAACTATATGGCTATATACAAAAATATATATACACACACACATATATATACATATATCTGTGTATATGTATATTCATAGATAAATGTGTACATATAGATATATTGTTAGAAACGACATAGACATAGGTATGTATGTACAGACACACACACACATTAAAAATTGGATTCCACATTGGAGTCATCTGAATGGAATTCAGTAGGTGGCTACTTTTATATAAGATATTTTCTCTTTCCTCAGTTTAAAAAGGAGGAAATTTAGTGTAAAATGTTTCATGATAAAATATTACAAGAAAATATATGGGTGGGAATATGTAAAAGAATTCATTTTTAATAGCATCAAAGTGTTTAACAGAATATGACGATCCTCATGGTAAACTGAATTTAGTTACATTTCTGAACAATTTCTTTATCAGTTTAATATTTATTCAGCAGATATTAACTGAATATCTGCAATGTTCACAAATAAGTTCCTATTCTTAAAGAATAATAGGTATAATTATAGTAATAAAAACTTGTTTTTATTCCAAATAATTAAAATTTTAATTATTTATTAAGGAGGTTTTAACAAGTAACTACTGACTGTTAGGATTTGTTTTGGGCTCTGATCACATCATAAAAATAATATCTGTTCTTAAAGTTTCTGACATGTGATGTAAGAAATACACTACAAAAGATACTAACTTATTGTATTTAATGGCAGTATAGATCTTTATTGACTTATGATAGGGATACATCCTGATAAACCCATCATAACATGAAAAATCCTAAGTCAAAATAAATGCATTTATAATATGCATTTAAATACATTTAACCTACCAAACATTATAGGTTAACCTGGCCTACCTCAAGTGTGCTCAGAACACTTACATTCCTACAGTTGGGTAAAACAATCTAACATAAAGCTTATTTTTTAAATAAAGTATTGAATATCTCATGTAATTAATTGAACACTGTACTGAAAGTGAAAACCAGAATGCTTGTATGGGTACAGAATACTTGTAAGTGTATCATTGTTTACCTTCCTGTTTACCCTCAGGAGCTCACTGCTACTAACCAACATCACAAGAGAGGATCATACGTACTGCATTACCACTAGCCAGAAACTAGAGCAAAAATCATGATTTGAAGCTTGATTTCTACCAAATGCTTATCACTTTCTCACAATTCTAAAGTCAAAAAATGGTAAGTTGAACCATCGTAAGTAAGAAACAGTCTATATAGCAGAGCATAAAACACAAAAGGGACAACTCCTTCAGATCTGGTGGTTTGGGAAGACTTCATGGGCTTCCCTGGTGGCACAGTGGGACAGAATCCTCCTGCCAAAGCAGATGATGCAAAAGACCCAGGTTCGATCCCAGGTCGGGAAGATCCCCTGGAGAAGGAAATGGCAATCCACTCCAGTATTCTTGTCTAGAAAATCCCATAGACAGAGGAGCCCAGTGGGCTATAGTCCATGGGTTTGTAAATAGTCCCACACAACTGAGCTACTGTTTTTTGCTTCTAAATTATATCTAATATCTTTATATGGAGGATTATCTATATTTAGCCGGAATTGTGTGTGACTATGATGTATGTGGGGAGAAGAAAATGGCAACCCACTCCAGTATTCTTGCCTGGAGAAACCTGTGGACAGGGGAGCCTGGTGGGCTGCTGTCCATGGGGTCGCACAGAGTTGGACATGACTGAAGTGACTTAGCATGATGTACGTGGAGAAGTAGACAATGGTTATGTCCAAGGAGACTGAAGATCATTGCACAGGTGCTCTTCATCTGTATCAGTCATGTAATCCATGGCTAGCTAAGTATGAAGGATAAAAAGATGTAAGTGTCAAAGCAGTTAATATTAATAATAAGAAAATATCATTTTAAATCTAGTTATGAAGTGAAAGTCCCTCAGTCATGTCTGACTCTTTCCCACCCCATGGACTATACAGTCCATGGAATTCTCCAGGCCAGAATACTGGAGTGGGTAGCATTTCCCTTCTCAGGGGATCTTCAACGCAGGGATTAAATCCAGGACTCCCACGTTGCAGGTGGATTCTTCACCAGCTGAGTCACAAGGGAAGCCTAGTTACAAAATGCTCTGATAAAAGATATAACATTGGGACCAATACGTCTCTTCACAGTGGTCCCATGTGACTTATATCTCTGTGCACATTTGGTATTGATGAAATGAGGGATGAAAAGACCTTGAGAACACATTAAGAGAAGAGCCACTGAGACAAGATTTGTGTGAAAATGAAAGTCACTGAGTCATGTCCAACTACAGCCCCATGGACTGTTAGCCTGCCAGGCTCCTCTGTCCACGGAATTCTCCAGGCCAGAATACTGGAGTGGGTAGCTGTTCCCTTCTCTAGGGGATCTTCTCAACCCAGGGACTGAACCCAGGTCTCCCGCATTGCTGGCAGATTAAGACTAGAACGAGCCCATAAAGAAGCACTTAGCTGTGCCTTGAGGTGTTGCTGGCTGTAAGGATGAGGAGGATCTTTCTGCATTCGAAATAGGGCAAAAGAATCAATAAGTTTCAGGAAGGAGGAATTGTATTTGTTTCATTTGCTAGCAGATAATATTCTCTTTCTTTCTCCATCATCTACATAGCAATCTATCTATACAAAAAAGAAGGAAGGAAGGAAAGGAAGATAGAGTGAGTATAAATGGATTCAGGTTCCTTGGAATTTTATAAGTGTGATTCTCTCTTGAAGGTGGGAGTGGTCTAGATCCCTTCCTTCCACAAGGAAGAAGTCTTCAAATTTAAGTGCATTAAAGAATCATCACAAGAGCCTGTTAAATGTAGATTCCTTGATTCCCCTCTAGAGATTCTAATTTAGCTGGTCTAAAACAGGATACAGTAACGTCCTCTAGATGAGTCTACCTTAGGGGTTTGAGACCATGCTTTGAGAAATGTTGGCGTAAGGAATATTAAGTATCTCTTCTAGTCTTACGATTTTTTTGCAGATGGAGATTTAGTCCTACAGTTCTACGTTTGTTTGGTGGAAAAGTAGAAGTGTTCACTTTTCTAAAGCACATTAAATTTACCAAAGATCTTAGAAACACACTTTGAATTTGTATATGTATATTATAATATATTATGTATACTTATATAATTCTGTTTCAACTTTAACCTCAGACCTGAATGAAGTTCTGCATTGCATTTCTTTACTTTCTGAAAGGATAACTGTGACTTATGATAAAAAGTCAGTTTTAGTGAGAAGAAACATGGAAAAAGGAACAGAATGCTATCTATGAAAGAAGTCACCCTCAATGTGTATCATTTTTAGTTTAGGAAAAATCAAGTGAAAACATAATTATTGAAAAATTAACATATTTTGAATCATGAACATTTCTCAAACAAATGAAAGAGAATGGGCATTAAAATATAGAAACACATTTGGTCTGAGGTATTGTCCCCTCACCCCATCAACTTAATAAGCAATTGACATTTCAGAAGAAATGTAGCTGAGAACTACCAGTTTAACTGAACAATAAACAAGAACTCCGCTGCACAGTGTTTCGGCTCTGCTTTACAGCTTGAGTGAATAACTTCAAATCTAATTAGGATGGGAAATTTTGCCTGAACAAGTCTGAAAAGTATTGAGCAATTTCCTTGCAGTCATGACACTGATTCTAGGTGTGTACATAGAGTGATGTTCAGTGAAGCGCAGAGGCGTAAAACACCACTAAAAGTGATCAAGACAAGAGCTAGATGTAATAATAATACCAAGGAACTGGAATAAAATAGAGCTGGGTGTAAGTCCTAGCTCTGCCGTTCACTAGTTTTCTGCCCTTGGTGCAAATTATTTATCCTCTTTGAGAGTCAGTTTTCTTACCTAAAAATTTTGATGAAAGTAACCCCTTCCCCAAAATTATGTGAAATAAATTAGGTAAAAAGCTTACCTCGGTGGATGACCTACAGCAAATTCAAATTTGCTGATCCATAGAGATTACTTCTGGAATGCTGGAGACACAAACACCCAAAAAATCAGCCCAAAATGGAAAAAGCATAATGGAGATGTTTGCTGCTATGTTCAATGCTGCTTGTAACTAACCTATCAATTAGTTCTAAAGGCCATGCTGGCAGAACGTGTGGGAGCAATTAATACTTAGCTATTTTTCTGAAAGGATTGAGGTGCTTCTCTCTAAAGGTTTCTTTCACTCTAGCATGCTAATAATGGTGGGATAATAGGGCCATATTTGAGATATTAACTAATCTTCCCCTGGACATCCTTCACATTGTATCCCTTACCCTTACCACACAATTTCATCATCTTCCCAGTGAGGGATTAGAGGGTTGAGGAATAAACCACAGTCAAAATCTCAGCTTTGAGTTCCAACCATAGATACAAATTATCTTGAAAAAGAAAAAAAAAAGGCAAAGCGTTTTTGAGAGAGAACGTCTTTGAAGATTACAAATGAAAAGCCTTATGAATGTAGAGAAAGAGAGTTTATACCAAAAATAAAGTTGGAAAGCTTACAATATGAAGTGAAAAATAATTTTTTCCAATACAGAAAATGATCAAAAACTCCATTGGATTGAAGGAAGGGAAGAGATAGATGAGGACCCAGGTGGAAGGAGAGGGGTTTGATCATTAAAGAAAAGAGGACAAATAGGGTTGAGGTTTAGGTATGGGGTTCTCACTGTTCCTTCCCATTCTCTCTTATCAAAAAGGTTTGGCTAATCATGGTGTCCTTGTGGAATAGGAGCAGTGAGTGAATAAGGTGTCTATGGGACTGGATCTGAGGCCACACTCTCAGATGGCAGACACCAACCGTGGCACAGCAAAATACTCAAGAAGACTCCAAGAGGGACACAGAAAAGCTGAGAGGAAACATGCTTTGGGCTGTGACCAGATGCTACTTGGATCATACAGGCTGAAGACTCCGTTATAGGACCGGAGTTATCAACTACAGAAGCATCCGCTATGAAGACTGAAGCACCAACTGAGTTAGAATGAATCAAACCTCAGTGAAGACAGAGCGCGGCTGTGGATCACAGCCCCCGTGTTGTAGAGGCCCTAGAATGCTCCTCACAAGAAGGAAAGGACTAGGAGAAGAGGAAGATTCCTGAATTAACTGAGTGTAACTCCAAGAGACTAAGAAACTGAAAAGACTAAGGGAACCAGTAAGGTGACTAACTGGCTTGGATGAAAATCATAGAAAAAAATTTCATTGATTTCTTTTAGCGTTTTTGTCTCTATTTATTGTTCTTCAATACTGTATCCACTGTGACATGCAGCCAGCACAAATCTTGTGGAATATTGTTACCATGAAAGTAGATTTGGTGCATGTTTAATTATAGAAATAGAACAAAATTAAGACTGTTACAGGGGAAAATGGAAAAGGAAGGAAGGAAAGAAAGTTCCTTTTGCTCTGGCAGCAGAAGCAAAAATGGCCTTCATTATATGGCGTTTGACATGAGCATGCTGCTCAATTGTTTAGTTTTTAAAAATATAATTATAGTCATTATAAGAATGGTTTTTATTTTTGAAGCAATATTTATATGTAGGAGTTTCTTGAAGTCATGCCTCTATACTTTTCAATTATTCAATATTTATTCTCTTCCTTCCTCTGCCTCCTCCTCCCCTCCTGCCCACCGGAAGGTGGAATATTGTTACCATGAAAGTAGATTTGGTGCATGTTTAATTATAGAAATAGAACAAAATTAAGACTGTTACAGGGGAAAATGGAAAAGGAAGGAAGGAAAGAAAGTTCCTTTTGCTCTGGCAGCAGAAGCAAAAATGGCCTTCATTATATGGCGTTTGACATGAGCATGCTGCTCAATTGTTTAGTTTTTAAAAATATAATTGTAGTCATTATTAGAATGGTTTTTATTTTTGAAGCAATATTTATATGTAGGAGTTTCTTGAAGTCATGCCTCTATACTTTTCAATTATTCAATGTTTATTCTCTTCCTTCCTCTGCCTCCCCTCTTCCTCCTTCTGGGCGGTAAACATTGACAGTGATCCTACAGAAAACTATTTCAAGTGAAAGCTGTCGTTACTTGTCTCACTGTCAGTACAATGAAATGATACTTTATAAGTTTAAGTTCATTCTCTACAGTTTAAGTTATCACAGGTAAAAAGTTGTGTTTCTTCAAAATACCCAGATTCAGTAACTAAACTTGTTAATGGCTCGATGTTTGACTGCTTTTCTGGTACAACAATGTCTATCCCCAATTTTTTCCTGTTGCATTGTTTAATTCCCTCTTATTTTCAAGGTTCTAAGAAGGGCTAAGACACTCGGTTGTTGTTGTTCAGTCACTCAGTCGTGTCTGACTCTTGTGACCCCATGGACTACAGCAGCCAGGCTTCCCTGTCCTTCATCATCTCCCAGAGTTTGCTCAAACTTGTGTCTATTGAGTTGGTGATATCATCCAACCATCTCATCCTCTGTCATCTCCTTCTCCTCTTGCCTTCAGTCTTTTCCAACATCAGGGTCTTTTCTAATGAGTCAGCTCTTCGTATCAGGTGGCCAAAGTATTGGAGCTTCAATTTCAGCATCAGTCCTTCCAATGAATATTCAGGACTGATTTCCTTTAGGATTAAGTGGTTTAATCCCCTTGCTGTCTAAGTGACTCTCAAGAGTCTTCTACAACACCACAGTTCAAAAGCATCAATTATTTGGTGCTCAAACTTCTTTGTGGTCCAACTCTCACTACTGGAAAAACCATAACTTTGGCTATACGGAACTTTGTCAGCAAAGTGATGTCTGTTTTTTAATTCACTGTCTAGGTTTGTCATAGATTTCCTTCCAAGGATCAAGTGTCTTTTAATTTCATGGCTGCAGTCACCATCTGCAGTGACTTGGAACCTGAAAATAATATCCATCACTGTTTCCATTGTTTCCCCATCTATTTGTCATGAACTGATGGGACTGGATGCCATGATCTTCGTTTTTTGAATGATGAGTTTTAAAGCCAAATTTTTCACTCTCTTTCACCTTCATCAAGAGGCTCTTTAGTTCCTCTTCACTTTCTGCTATAAGGGTGGTGTCATCTGCATATCTGAGTGTATTGATATTTCTCCCGGCAATCTTGATTCCAGCTTCTGTTTCATCCAGCCCAGGATTTCGCATGATGTACTCTGCATACAAGTTAAATAAGCAGGGTGACGATATAGAGACTTGATTTACTCCTTTCCCAATTTGGAATCAGTCCATTGTTCCATGTTTGGTTCTAACTGTTGCCTTTTGACCTGCATACAGGTTTCTCAGGGGGCAGATAAGGTGGTCTGGAATTCCCATCTCTTTAAGAATTTTCCGTAGTTTATTGTGATCCACACAGTCAAAGGCTCTAGCGTAGTCAGTGAAGCAGAAGCAAATACTTTTCTGGAATTCTTTTGCTTCTTCTATGATCCAAATGATGTTGCCAATTTGATCTCTGGATCCTCTTTCTTTTCTAAATCCAGCTTGTAAATCTGGAAGTTCTTGATTCACGTAGTATTGAAGCCTAGCTTGGAGGATTTTGAGCATTACCTTGCTAGCATGTGAAATGAATGCAATTGCGCAGTAGTTTGAACCTTCTTTGGTATTACCCTTCTTTGGCATTAGAATGAAAACTGACCTTTTCCAGTACTGTGGCTACTTCCTAATTTTACCTTTGTGCTGTTTCTTCCTTAGATGGATTTAGCTCCATTCAATCATTTGACAATTGAGTGTCTCCTATGTGCCAGACCACAGACTTTTTTACCTTAAATTCTTTAAGAAAGTTAATATTTAAATGCTTTTATTCATGTTACTATTATATTTAGCTAATCAATATCTCTATTATTTGCTTAAGCCCAAAAGTATTTAAATATTTTAATTAATGTTCATAATAATAGTTTCCACATCCCAGGCTCCTGATCAGTTTTGAAAGGATGGCCTCTTACCTGCACTATGAGCCATTGAAACTTAGGAAAAGCGGGTTCTTAAAATAAAGATATAAATTAGATCATTAAAAAAGTGACCTGTATCCATACCACTGCAATAGAAAGTATGACAAGTAAATTAGACTGTACTTGTTCATATACAGGTTATAATGTGCAAACACTTCAGTTGTGCAGTGCAACAACTTCAGGGGGCCCCACTCATAACAACCATGGTACAAATGAGATTCCTGATATTATAAAGAATGGTGGAGAGCCTTAGTAAGTCAATCAATTTTATTGTTTGTATTAAATTGATTGGCTGCAGTAGTTGGGAGGCCAGAATATAGTCTGGTCTCATTCACCACATTTGATGCACATAATACCCCAACCTGCATCCAAGTATGTATTCTTACCATTTCCATAACTAACATCCAGGTTACTTATGGTTCTCTTCACCCTCTCTTCACTCAGATAGTTGAAAATCTGATTGTTCTGTAAGTATGATGTCTCTTTAGAAAACAGAAGACATTACTTAATACTTATTCATGGTAAGTGGTGCTTCCCTCGTAGCTCAGACAGTAAACGTTCTGCCTGCAATGCAGCAGATGCAGGTTCTATCCCTGGTTGGGAAGGATCTCCTGGAGGAGGGCATGATTACCCACTCCAGTATTCTTGTCTGGAGAATCCCATGGACAGAGGAGCCTGGCAGGCTACATTCCATGGGGTCACAAAGAGTTGGATATGACTGAGCGACTAAGCATGCATGCATGCATGATAAGTAACAAACTACACCCTAGGTTTCTCCTATGCAATATAACCCAAACTTGTCATTTTTGGAAACTAATAATAACAATGGCAACCACATTGGAAGCAAGTATTTGAGATAGCATACAGTACTCTTGCCTGGCAAATCCCATGGATGGAGGAGCCTGGTGGGCTGCAGTCCATGGGGTCGCTAGGAGTCGGACGTGACTGAGAGACTTCACTTTCACTTTTCACTTTCATGCATTGGAGAAGGAAATGGCAACCCACTCCAGTGTTCTTGCCTGGAGAGTCCCAAGGACGGGGGAGCCTGGTGGGCTGCCGTCTATGGGGTCGAGCAGAGTCGGACATGACTGAAGTGACTGCAGCAGCAGCAGCAGCACAGTTTATATTTAAAGATGCTGTTGTCTGATTACCTATGTACCTATGCTAAAAGGAAAGAATGACTAAGATTGTAGTTTGTGTCTATGTTTTACATGGTTTGAGAGCTATTCATATCTTTTGTCCCCTAATAGGAGACAGTACCAAAAGGGGACTTTTGAGTTATAATGCCCTAGTCAACCAGCACACTGGGTCATCTGATAATGGTTGGCCTGGCAGGGGTCCAAGGCAGGGGAAACTTTGTAGGTATCTTCCTGTCCTCACTCTAGTGATGACTGTGAAGTATGATGGAGCATTTGTGTATTAGCAAGAAGGAGATGGAGAAGAGAAGTATGAAAAAGGGAAAGGTGAATGAAAATTACTGCTTGGAAAAAAAACAACAGTGTTTAGTGATCTGAGAGGAATTTTATTTTTCTTCTTTTGAATTAAAAAAAAAAAAAAAAAACGCTCATGGCTTGTGGCCTTAAGGAGAGAAGCACAGGAACAAGGCTGCTTTTGTACTCTATTAAGGTTGAGATTAAAGTCCCTACTGATAAACTGAACATTCTTTAAAAGTGACCAGAAGCAAACAGTGTCTGTTTGCTGCTACTTTATTACAAAGACACCACTGAGAATAGCTAAGAATATACTATTTGATCTTTTTAACAGGTTGACCAAATGATTGCAGTTGGCTCTAGTACATGAGATGCTTTCTGCAAATTATTGTTTCTGGTTACAAACCTTTATAATATCTCAGAATGAATTATGTATGTATTTCATGTTTTCTTTTCTGTTATCAGCCTTGATGTTCTCATTTCAAGTTTCACCCTAGCCTCCTAATAATGCAATATTGAGGCCATTCAGACACTAATTATGCCTCCGTGGCTTTTTTGAAATGACTAAATCAGCATCAGTTCTATAATTATCATTAGCAAGTTTGTATCAGTAGCTCGCATCACTTGAAAAGCTCAACTTAAATGATTTGTGAATATCCTCATCTAATACATAAGACTCTCTATAGATACACACAGGTGCATGCATATTGCTTTATGTAAAATATAAAGTCTGTACATCTATATTGTATGAAATATATTTTCAATGCAATATTAAAACATTATTTCCATAGCTTTAAATATTAAGCTAGACAGAGACACCCAAGATACCTGTGCTTTAAAAGCTTAGTTGGGGTGAGCAGTGTAAGGAAACAGAAAACTATTACTTATACTTAAGGCTAATCTGATGTCTTCCTCATTTTCTGAATGTTCAAATAGGAATCTGGCAAAGATGATTGACAGGAAGAAGTATCCAAATGCAATTCTTCTGTATTTTCATTGTCTCTGTTCTTGAATTATTGATATTGCCAGTAGTCATTTGCCATGAAAACATATCAAGGTATATATGGTAAGCACTTCCTTGAATGCAACACTTTTGTATTTTAAAAAATGTTTACAGTGTGCCATTTTTATAATTTATCAAAATGGCAAAACTGATGGGAGGAAAAACTACAGCTAAATAAAAGTGTAGTGCAAATTAAAATCTTAATTCTGTGACTAAAAGCACAAATGCTGTGTGGAAACATGGGGGCGGTGAGAGGCCAGGGAACACCAGCTACTGAGGGAAGGTAGGAAGATTTCTTTGTATCACTTAGAATGGAAAGACTCACCTTAAACAGGAAAACCTGATAAGAATTGCTGAATTTAGGTCTCTTTAGGAATAGTGGAACACACATCAAAAGCTAAGCCATTATACTTCCCAGTGACAATCTTTTTTTTTTTTTCACACCACCTAATACCAGATCCTTGTTTTGTACAAAAAAACTTGTGCCAGACTGTAGTATTTTATGACCTACATTATTACCCTCTGGGTAGTCAAATGATGGTGCCAAACTAATTATTGCTTTGTCTAATTTTAAATCCAGGTCTATGGAGATTAACAGCTTGCACATTAATTCAAAGCACCAACAGCCCACCTAACCTAATGCTGTTTTAAGTGAATTAAAAATCCTGTTTAGGAAACTTTAATATACTTTAAATGAAGGAAATGTGCATCTATATTTTTATCCAGTATATAAAAACCAAATTCACTTTGCTTATTTTGCTTGCCCAAACATACTCCAGGGAGGAACTTTTCTTATCTTCAGGCATTACTTCCCTTGAAAATGAAATACCTGCTAAGCTAAAAGCACAGGCTGAGTGGAACTAATTGTAAAGTGGCAGTGGTGATGGTGGGGAGGGGGAAGTGAAATAATGAGAAGAAAGACTATGTTCAGGTTGAGGAAGAAAAACATTCCATTCCAATGTATTGTACCTTTTTATATCTTTGACATTAAATGAATGCCTTTAAACACACTGACATTTTGTAATATTACAAAATGAACGTACAGCATTGAGCAATCAATACAGATAGACCATCTATAAAGAAGGCAAGGAAGCATATCACTGGACCCTACAGGAAGGATTGACAGTTTGAGGGACCAGAAAATGATAGTCCATTGCAATAACTTCCCAGCCCGTCTCCCTGTTTCCAGTTCTATTAGCTATATCTTCTTAAAGCAGGTCTCAGACCTCATAAATCTCCTGCTTAAAAACCCACCTAGAGCTTCCTGTTACCTACTTACTGCAATGCGAACCCCTCATTCAAGGACTGAATGAAGTTCCTCCATAATGCATCCCCCCTTCTCAGCCCCACCTTTATTTCCTGCTTTGTGTCTGTACAAAGCAAGGGCTCAACCAAACTAAATCAGTTGCCCTTTCCGGCAAAGGAGAGCCTAGTTTTGTTCCTTGCTGCCTTTGTGAAGGTAACAGGTCAACTCGTTAATTTTCTCAATAAACAGTTTACTCACTAAATGTTTATTGTCACTATTTTAAGCACTGGGGAGAAAAAAAACAAAAAAAAAAAACAAAGATGGAAATTACAATGATGCCTACCCTCAAGAAGCTTACAATATAACAGAGGGATCAAATACAAAGATACTTTTAAAATGATGTGATAATGAGAGAAAGAGATACAGAGTCTGAAAAGAGCCCAGGGGAAAGATACTGAAGTGCCCCTAGGAAGGCTGGGAAGTCTCCCTTGAAGGAGATAAGAGCTCTGAGTGTCTGCAGGGAGTTAGCGCATAGAAGAGGAGGGCAAACAGGGAGCTCAATGAAAAGCAAGGCACAGAGGGGACAAATGACATGGTGTATGCAAATGACAAGCAGTTTGTTGTGTAGGAAAATAAAGATTGAGACTACAAAGGCCAGGAAAACGGACGTCTCCTTCATGAAAGAAGCCATATCTTCTGGACAGAACCCCTTTATGAGTCATTCATTATAGTTCAACATTCACTTTGAACTATATTTATCTGGGCACATCCATGACATATTAATGTCGGTTTTCTTTTAAATCCTCTGCAATTTTTAGGGCAATGCTTTTAACCGCAATAAGTGTTCAGTATGTACTTTTCCTAAATGAGATTGAGAACCAGGCAGAAGTGGCAGCAAATATATGAACAGTACCACCATTTAAAGAGTGAATGAAAAAAAAAAACATAATCCTCAGGTTATTAGAAGAAAACACTTCTGCAAAACCAAGAAAACATCTCTGGTGAACCTATCACAGGATTTTCCGGTTGTCTCTCCACTGTAGGGTGAGGTCACAGAAGAGATATACAGACCACTCTAATGCCATTTGACAGTACCTGTATTCAAGTGTAATTCTAACAAATTGAGTAATTTCACAAAAATGAGGTCAAGGTCTTCACTTTTTTTTTTTTTTTTTGAGGAGGGGACTAGTGCATAAGAACTTCTTAGTAGTCTCAGTTGAGGTGCAAATGAAGATCCTTAAACTGCAATTTTATGGAAACATTAAAAAATTACTATGTCAGTAATTTGCATTATTGTAAGACTTCAGATTTTGTGAGCAATATGAAAAAAAAATGTGTAGGTCTTGTAAATAGCTACTAAGTCTTGGAATGTTTTTTGAAACACAGTTTGGAAGAAGATATTACTAGTTTAATGTTTTATTTAAAATAGTCCTTGAGTTTGAAACTAAAAAGCAGTTTTAAAAGTTGAATTGTGTTGAGCATTTCATAATAAACCATACATTATAGAAACTTATTTTTCTCTGTAAAGCATCTTGTCACCTTCTTCTCCTTCATCTTCTCTACACTCTACCCTCATCTTCCCCTTGTTTTCCTCTCCCATTACATGGGTAAAGCACACCTCTGTGTCTAACCTGGGCCAAATTCTCCTTAGTCCAGTGCAGACAAACGTAGGGGCATCTGTAAAATCCCTTCAGTATCAGCTTGCTTATTTTCTTACCCTTTGTTGTTGTTGATATGTGTAGTGAGAATAAGAACAGGGAAAAGTAAAATAATTTTTCCGTCTGAATGATTTTGAGAGGAAAACACACACAGAGAGACACACACAATTCTGTAAGAAAAAGGGATACTTTATGTTTACTTTTCTTCTGATTTTCTTAAAAAGCCCAAGTCAGAATATACTGTGTATTAGAAATTCATCTAAATTTCTACATTTAAAAAGTAAAAGAAAGAGATAAGCAATATACATAATGCAGTGGGAAAAACAATTAGCCCAGGTTTTCATTGAATTAACTCTTTCTTTGACTAGCCAATCAGCTTTCTTTAAAGACTCAATTTCTTATTCTCATGTTACCACAAGAAAAGTTTCATAAAATACAGTATAGAGATAGGTATCAATTATAACCAGGAACTTTAGAATACAACTTTAAAAATATAGCTAGAATACAGTGACTATTAAAACGCTATTTAATTGAATCACATCATTATAGTCTTATTAAGACAACAAAAATGAAACATTGTGCCAATTTTACAACAACCAAAAAAAAAATGAAACTGGAAAAACAAAGCTTCATATTCCTCTGCAAAATGTAATGTAAGAAAAGCAGCCTTTCCCCATACATAAGAAGATAGAAAGCTAGAAATAGTGGGATGATGAACTCCACTATGAATTTTATTAGTTGTGCAAATCCCATAATATTTTATTACATAAGCCTTTTTTCCCCCTGGGAATATATGTAATTTTGAACACTTTGAAAACTCTATGTAAATATAAGCAATGATCTTTTGAATAGTTTCCATTTCTTTGATTCCAAAGTTAATTATGCTCATTCGTATGGTGAACGATAGATTTTATAATCCATATTTCAAATGAAGAGAATTGGAAAAAGTACTACTTATCTGTGAATGAACTTCTGCTAACCACACTTTTCCTGCTCCCTTTTAAAAGTAGGACTTAGTTTACTTTAAATACTGAAAATGAATTTAATTTGATCATCAAAATACATTGTTTTTACTCAGTGGTTATTCCATTATTTCTGTTTTATTCAGTGTTTTGGTTTACATGAGGAACTGTAAATTCAGTACTAGGAATTTAGTGTTAAAGGTTGATGAGCTTTGAACTTTTTTTAACAAACAAGGACAGAGGAGTTTTGCTTGAATTGCACAGAGGGCTTGTCATCAGCATTCTCCACATGGGCAATAACTGAAATTATAAATTCTTCACAGTTGTTGTTTAATTCATCTGTACTCAGTCCAACAGTGACCCATAGATACTTTCCTACACTTATTTCTTTGTGGTGAAATCCAATGGGCAACTTCTCATAATATCATTTTCAAAGCTATCTTGTAAATATAACCAAAGGGGCTTCAGTGTTCTCTGTTAATCAGAATAAAGTTCTTCTGTTTTATCTTGAAGCCTATTTTTTTTTTTTTTAATGCACAAAAAGGTCAAATCCATTCCAAATAGAGATTTCATTCCCTGGAAGTACTTAGTAAGATTTTGAATCAGTTTTTTTTTTTGTCTTTTAAATTCTGTCATCTGCCTAGATTTAACTAAAACAATATTTCTTTCTCATTGTGTTAGTTAAATGTATGCATTCAATAGCTATCTGTTTAAAGGTAAGAAAATCACAGGACAATGAAATTAATTTCGGACTATACATGCGGTATATTTTAAAAGCTGCATTTCATCATCTGGAGAGTTGCAATTTAGTCTATTAAATCTATAACAGAGAAGTGGAGGAAATGTGAATACTATTTGTTATCAGGAGGGCCAGTCTTAAAAAGTATATTTTCGGTTCCAACCTTCAAAGGTAACATTTTCAGCTTGATGGGCTCCCGGTCGAATATTTAATTCGCCTCTTTCGTTCTTAGCTTAGTTGAAATATAGAGGGCCGGGTGTCCACCAGGCCAAAGTATAAACTTACCATTTATCTATTAAAGTCATATTTAATGAAAACGAAGAGAAATTATTACCTCACTCACTCTCTTTCTCATTACAATTTCTAAAGAACTTTGCCGGGCACATTATCTCGTAGACATCATGATCAAATGTTATTGTTTGCTTTATTATCTCAGTTGGATGGTTGGCTAGTCTAGAATGAAATAGGTTGAAGGCAATACTCGCAGCCTAGAAGTCTGAATGAGGTTCCCATTCAAATGATCCTGGTTGTTTGGGGGTGGGGCGGGGTGATTAGTAAACCAACTGAGCTTACCCTGCATAGTAAGCGTCTGGATGCAGCACATTTACATCTAACAAGAGACCCCAGAAAACGTGTGTGTGTTTCTTAAACCTTATGTTCCGAACAAAAGGCTATCTCAGCAACAGACAATCAGCACTGCATCGCTCCCTGGGATGCAGCAACACATTCAACTGCACATTTCATTCTTCTTCAGCTCCCAGCACCACAAAGCCCCTACTCTCTTCCCACTCCTGGGTCCCCAGATTGCTCCCTAGAAGGGGGCTGGGAAAGCTTGGCAGGCTAACGTCTATGCCTGCGCACCAGCCGCCCGCACCAGGGGCCCCCGGGCGCTGCGTTCCCCTGCCCGAGTCGCCTGGGGGAGATAGGGAGGGGAGCTGGAGCAAGGCAGAGTGGACCGCACACCTAGCCACTTCGGATCTTATTTATTCACAGGGCGGCGGGGGAGGGGAACTGGGTGAATTCGGCTTTTCCCCCCGAAGTTGCTTCCTCTTTTTTGCAGATAAAGTCATTCTCTGGCTGGTGCTGGGAGCCCCAGGGAGAGTGAGGGTGAGGTCCCGGCTCTCGGGGGTCTGGGTCCCGTCCTGTGCGCGGAGTCATGGGGGTGGGGAAGGTGGGAAGCGGCGAGGCAGCTGTCGAGAGGGCCTGGGGCGGGCGGGAGTGCGTGCGGGGAGGGGCGGCGGGCCCCAGGGCCGGGGAAGGAGGGCTGGGAGCGCGAGGGCCGGCTGGTCACGCGTGGGAAAGAAAGGCACCCCCACCCCCTTCCCTCCGGAGGTACCGCTCCCCTCTCCCCAGGCTGGGCCGCCCGAGAGTGCGGGCAGGCAGAGCTCCGGGTCCCCGCGCGCGTAATCATGACCTCCGGGCCCCCTCCGGGCGGCGCGAGCGCGTCGGCGAGGCTGGGCGGCCGCCGCGGCCCCGGCCGTGTAACATGACCCGAGCGGCCGGCCGGCCAGCGCGGCGCGGCCATTGAGCCCTCCCTGCCCATGAATCTCTGGCGCGTCTCTAGCTCGCTCTCCGCTCGCCTCCCGCCTCCCTTTCTCCCCCTCCAGCTCCGCGGGCTCCGTGCGCCTCTCCCTCTCCCTCTCGGTCCTCCCGCTGCCCGTCTCTCTCCACTGCCCGCCTCTCGCCACTGCCTCCCGTCTTCTCTCCCTCACGGCAGCCTCCGTCTCTTTTCTCCCTCTCTCCTTTGAAAACTGATCTTTGGCTCTTAGTGTGAAAGTGATTTGAATTTGGCTCGGCGGCGCTCTGCGCCTGCGCCCAGCCTCTGGCATGCTGGCTCCTTCCAAGCAGCTGTTTTGGGTTTGAAATTCCAACATGGCAGAGGCTGCAGTCCGTCTTCCCTTCAAAAACTTGGAATGATTTCAAATCATAGGCACCTTCACTTAACCCTAGCTTCCATTCATCAGCAAACACATCGGATCGATGCTACGCTAAGCTATCGGGTTTTCGCTCCGCGAGTTCAGGTAAGAGGAGCTTCGTAGTTTTCTACCATCTGTTTAAATTTGTTTTTGTGGTTGTTTGTTTAATTTTTAAAGAATATAAATACATTCAAGACCGTAATGAAAAGAGATCTTCGAGTTGTGCCTTAAACATTAAATTTAATTTGCACTCGTTTCTATTCTGCACGCCAACCTGCTGTCTAATTTCTCTGTACAAAGTAGCCCTGAAACATTAGAATGCATATTTTTGCTGCTTAATCATTGTAACAATAGTGTGGGATTAAGAGTTCGCGATTGCAAGAATTTCGTTTTCCGATATATTGGGCTTACTTATTACTCTCTTTTTTACTTCAAAAATAAAAAATAAGAAAGCGGAGCCATAGGGTGGGGCTAGACTTTCTTCGGGAACTAACTTCTAAGTAAATAAGAAGTGTAAATAAGAATCTTGCACACACAAAAAGTTAAGGTTAAATTACAATCTCGTGACTGGAGGAACGTGAAAATGTCAGAAGATCGGTTGCAGAAAAATGTAAGCACATCATCTTGGATGGGGTACAGCGTGGTGGGCGTATTGTTGGCAAGGAACGGGAGAGAAAGATGTATAATTTAATGGTATATACAATCCACTGATCCTATTACCGTCCTCCCCGGAGCTCTTGTTAGTTTCAATGGGAGTGAGTGAAATTGACATGGACTTGCATTCCTGGTCATGTGCTTTTTTTCCTTTCTTTCTTCTCCTGTGATCTGAGATCCCCTTTTTGTTGATGTTGCTTTCCCCCTTAATTATATGCATGTAGGTTAAATGAATACCTGACGAAAGGGCCCACGTTTCAAGGCAGTGACATTTGATAGCTGAGAGGAAAAGTGACTTTAATGAAAAGCAACCTTTGGAATTCCTGCTTGTGAGAAATCCAATTCAGCTTTTTGTGCTGCCAGCAAGAAATGATCAGTAGCACCAGTGTTTATGGTATGTCAGTTTTGGAATTTACTTCCTTTGCATCTAAATAGGAAAGACAAATTAAATAGTATGATAAAACCATTGGAGACTCTGCTTGTCTGCTTGGGAAGCAGCTGTTCATGATATATAATTCCTTTATATATATATATGTATATTTTAATTTGTTAAAATGCTTGTTTGCTTTTGCTATCACTTGTTTGTATGTTTCAGTTTTTGATTAATAAATTACTGGAGTCCACCTTTATCAGATTTAGCTGTAATCCCAAAGTTGCATGTTACTAGTAATGCACTATGTAACCGCTGAAGTCAAATGGTATGTAAATTAGTTAAACTCAGTATGGGGGTTTTTTTGGGGAGGGGGCTGGGTGGAGAGGAGAGAGGGCGGGAGTATGGGGAAAGACTCCTTGCTAATGAAAAAAAAAAAAAAAGTATATATATGTACACACACAGAAGTGGATGAAAATTTTTTTCTCAATCTATTAATGCAATTTGACTCTGCTCTCTCCATGATTGCACTTTGTAGAGTAATCAGTTCTTCTGAGTGTGGTTTTTTGGGGGGGAGTGAGTGAGTTGAAGGGATATCTTTTACATGAAAATAAAAAAATGTATTTTGATTGCTTAAAGTCCTTACTGCCTTTTAAAGAACAGTGGTAGGGTTTTATTTTTTATTTTTTTCCTTGCCATTCACTTGTCTGCCTGTCAGCGCTTTTTACTTTTAACCTGTGACAGAATTAAATAAGCAGGCACTGAAATTGACTTTGTTTGAAATCTCTTTACCAAAAAAAAAGTCAGATAAATGGAGTGAGAGGGGGTTTTCAATAGCTCTTGTGACCGTGTGTATACTTTGTGATATTCAATTAAGACTAGAAGGAAACAACAAAAAGATGTTAAAAAGTATTTTGCATAACCAAAGGATATGTCCACTTTAAAATATTTTTTTGCTTTTTGTTTTTGTTACATATACCCCCACCACCATGCATTCACCCTGAAAAGAGAGAAAGAAGGAAAGGGAGAGTATGAAATAAAGAAAAACCAGTGGGGCAAAGCTGCCAGGGGTCTGTAATGTGGCCGTGGTTACTGCTCTCTCATAACACAAATGTGAATACAAGGAAAGGGACTACAAGAGCCGATGCGCGACAGGCACTTCTGGTTGGACTCTGGTGACTGTTGAGCTAAACACACACCGCTCTTACATGATAGGAAGGATTTGATTGAATTTTGCATTTGGAACTTGTTGACTTTGAAGCGATCAATAAGAAGACTGTTTATTTTAGATGCACATAATTTGCCCTGAGAAATGTTTTAAGGAGGAAAGAGCACAGCTTTTTTCCCCCGGAGCTGTTGGAGCGAATGGGATTGCCAGATGGGCGATTTCCCTCTGTGATGTTAAAGCTGTAATATATATTCAGAGCAGATTGGGCTGCTGCCTGTGATGAGGAGGATATTACATTTATAAATTTTAAATCGGAGCTCGGACAATGTGCTGAGAGCAGAAATTGGATGGTTTGACTGTTCACCGTATTGATACTTAAATGTGATTTCTGGGTAGTAGTAATAATAATTATTACAGTAATATGTAAAAAACACATTGGGGTAGGCAGTCATATAATTCATGACATTTAACAGCAGATTTAAATGTATAAATTGCCCCCCCTGTCTCTGCTTACTATTAAATAATAGTCACATCATTTATTTCCCTGTGTGTTTAAATGCATGTTGCGCAAGAGATGTTCCTTCAGGAAGCTTGTTATCATATACTAGAATTCTGCAGAGGAAAAGTTTATATGTAATCTATAAAGTAGACACTTGTGCATATGTATAGAGGGGCATCAGTGGTTCCTATTTTGGAATTCTCTTACTTTGATTATTTTTAGATTTTGTTTGTCTCAAATGTGTGGCCTAAAGGAGCCAGAGCTACAAACCTAAAAGGCTGGAAAGTGGGCAAATGCTCACACTCTGGCAGCTCTGCTGTTGCAAATTAAAAGTGTGTTGTGGTCAGGAAATGAAAGCTACAATGTCTCTTTTGAACAAGTCGTTTATCAAGAGAAACATCTATCAGGGACTGCCTTGTCACATTGATCCTCTAAAAGTTAGGTCCGAGGTGGAAGCTGCTTTGATGTTTTTGATCCTAAATTTAATACAACAGAAGAAAAGCAAGGATATTTTGACCAGGATAGATAAAAAAAATGTTTCCTGGAACCAACAAAATCTGTTTATTAGTATTGTACTATGTGTAAGTTTTTTGGATGTAACAGTTGAAAAGGTTGAAGAGGAAACCCCAGCCTTTTTAAATTGACCATTGTACATATTTGTAGTACAGTCAGCTTTGGCTGGCTTCTTGGTTCATATGGACATTTTGAAAGTGATTGTTTTAAAGGGAAAATTATTTTGAAAGTGTTATGGAACAACATGAAGAGAATTAGAGTTTTCATGCATTCAGGTTTTAGAGTGGCTCTCTTCCCTTCATCTTCTCTTTTAGTCTTGTTTCTGTTTCCCATCTTCATTTCATGTGTGACATACTAGCTTTTAGTGGAGAAAGAAACAATTTTTTTCTATTAAAATCATTTCCCAAAACATGCTTGTTCATATCATCTTTATTGTTTATTAATTGTGCATGTGGATCATTGGCAGTATAAATTGCAGGGACTCACAAGTCTTTCATAATTTCAGCTTATGTTAAAAATATAGGTAGGTAACAGATTAAATATGCCATGTATCTTTGAATACTGAATATGTTGCATGCATTATTTGAATTTTAAATGGTATTATTGAAAAAATGACCAACTTTCAAAAAAATTTTTTTTTTTTAGTGAAAGCTGTTAAAAGCAGTCTGTTTCATATTTGGAGGTAATGATGGAAGTGTTCCTTCTTTGGAATAGACTTTTGGATACTTGTCTTTTACTGCTGGTGGCTATTTGCTATTTCATATGGGTCTATCAACAACTAGATTGTGGTAGGAGTTTGGGGAAGTGTAATACTTGCTAATTAATCATGTCTGAAATGAAAGAATCATAGCAGGGTAATAAAAACCTCATTGTTGTTTTCCTGGAAGAGGGTAAGACTTCTGTTTGGAAGCTGTACGTGTGAGTTGACTTGCTTTTTTCTTCTCCTAAAAAGACAGTTTACAGGGGCTCTTGAGAATTATTTCAGGAACCATCTTTTGAAAACAGAATATTTTTCTTTTTCCTGACTGCACTGAATCAGGGAAATTCTTAAAAATGTCTCTGCTACCTTCTGAGTGAAAACATAGAGGTTTTTTTCCACAGTTCTGTTAAAGACTACTGTGACTGAGTTTCCCAGTGCTTTTTTCCCCATACATAGAACATCTTTTTTGTTGTTTTTATTCATATTAGGCAGGAACTTTGGAGGCAGGTACTTCTGATAGGCATACAAGAGAGCAAAATTTTTGTTAATTACTTTTAGTTAGTATAAGAGTATGACCGGGGGGAGCAAGGGGACAGTACTTCCAGGAATCTAGAGACAGTCTGTATTATAACTTGATGTTTCTAAGTTTAAAATATTAGCTGCCTGAAAAATAGATCAGTAATATAATTATAAGTACATTATTTTTTGCCTGAGTCTTGCAATGTCACATTTTAGGATTTAATGTTTTGCTTAGTTTATGCATGGGGACAGATTCTGAAAGTTTTAAGTGTCTGCAACATTTTTCAGAATTTTCATCTCAAGGTGAAAGACGGCTATGCTGTTTTTGCCTGTGAGTGTTTGGATGTCTTGAATGATTGCCTAATTAAGTAATCAGTTTTAATGGTCCAAAATCAGCAGAATTGCTAGGTGTATTTGAAACAATTGCAGGCTTTTATGTTTTGTACTTTCTAATTTGTTCCTAGAACCTCAGTTTGCTAAAAATGTATGCTGTTTTGCCTGTGATATTCTTGAGTACAAATTTTACATACTTCTTTTGTAAAGTATATTTGTTTTTGTAGAACTAATGATTTTAATTACCAGGAATTTAAATTGATTTGTAAATTTTTTATGGGGAGAAATTGTTCTGCAGAGGTTTGTGTGAAATACTGACCTATAGTACTGATTGATAAGATATGATTGATCAGCATATCTGCTTTTTTATCTTTGGCCACTGATAAACTAGACTAAACAAATGGCACAGAAAACAATGTAATTGTTTTCTTTCAATGAAAAAAATTTAATATAATTGCTTCTTTGGAGATATATAAAAGTTACTGTTTTATTAAAATCAATTAAATTTAGAAATTATTTTGGGGTGCTACTTGGAAGACTTCAAGACCAAAAATTATCCCCCTTTAAATTAACTCTTTCTCTTTCACATACACACACCAGATTATAGCTAATTTCAAAAAATCTTACTAAAAATGAAAGACTTGTAGAAAGACTGTCAATAAATGCCTGTTTAGAAAGTGCTTTTCTAGTTGGGTTTTGTCATTTTCTTCAAATTTTTCCCCTAAACTTGAATTTTTATCAAGTTTCTCATTTAAATTACGGTAGAAATTTCAAGCCTAGATGCTTTGACATGATTGCTGATTACTGAACCTTTTGTTATTTTTGATGTTATCATTTAAATGGCAGTTGTACTTGAGGGGTACTTACTACAAGAAATGCAGATAGTGGAAATAAAAGGTAGGTAAGAATACGGTAAAAATAAATTGTACTGATAAGTCTGAAGCAAATCAAAAGCAGGTTGGGTATGCAAAGTTTCCTCAGGGCAGCAACACAGATGCCCACTCAGGAGCTCTGCCTCAGCTCCGCACACATGCGAGTGCCGTACCTGTTGACGACAATCTTAGTGTAGAGACTGAGCCGGCAGAAAAGATAGGTGACCAGAAACCATCCTAGTGTGAGATATCATATGGCTCTTTCTGTTAATAACATTTATGTACTTTATGCCGCAAATCTTCTTGTTGTCTTGTTATTCGAATATATTGACACTATGCTTCACATTGCTTATGGTGGGCTGTGGTTTCAGAGTACATTAGAAGCAGTGAATTCAAAGGAGAATTTTAATGCAGATGTATTTGTGTGGAATATATGCATAAATGGATGAGTTTGCTTGTATTTGAGCTACTGTGACTTTCACAAAGCATTTACAGCATTACTGCTTCCAGTCATTTTTGAAACTGATACATCGTGAAAGTAGAAATGCGTGATTTATTATATGAAGACCCAAGTATAAACTTTTTTTTACCCTGCAACCTGGCTTAAGTATTTGTAACTTTTATGTTAGGAAATCTTTTTTAGAAAGTATTTTTTTAGGTAAGATAGGAAAGTTTGCTTCCTGTTAGGATTGTGTTCTTATTTTCATGTGAGTTACTAGTGGTGCATAACTTACAGAATGTATTTTCTTATCGTAGAATACATCATGTAAAATACTTATAAAATGTTTTATTTTCCCCAATATCTTATTGTTGAGAATATCTTTTACTCAGTTCCTTGCTTATGAACTTATATGTCTGCTGGCAGTTTATATATTCAACTTGTGAATATATTGCTGGCAGGAAAGCAGAAACTGAATTTTACTTTATCCACCAAAAATCTGATATTTGTTCCCCCCCATCTAATATTTACCTCATGTCAATTTTATGCCTTTTAAACAACTAACAATTGCTTAAATGCCATATACTTAGGACAGTAAACTCATCTGAGAATGAGTGACCTCTCCTTTCATGCTTTGGATTTAGGAAATGTTATTCATGGAAACAGTAACATTCAAAATAATAATTTTAAAGCAGTATAATGTAAAGTCGGGGGTTTCTAGGTGTTGCTGTAAACTTTTTGCAATTCTTCTGATTTATTATCCTTACGTCAACATATATTGTCACCTTCACCTCGGGCTGGCTACATGATTTCTTGGCTTGGTACAAAATTGAAATGGGGGGCACCTTGTTCAAAAATTATTAAGAATTCAAGACAGCAACAGCAGAACATTAAACCAAGCGCAGAGCCCTTCTGTGTGGGGAACCTCTGGGCCTACCCAGATCACAGGTCAATGAAGCAGGCCCTGCCTTCATTACCCACGAACTTTGTGGAAGTCACTGGGTTTCCTTCCTGGCGACTGACCAGTCCACAGTGATTCCACGTGCCCCTGCCTACATGCTGGTGGTCGTTAAGAGCCTTGATGGGAAACTGGACCACTAGGTATCTTCTGCTCTTTCTACACATGAAACAGTGACTGAAATATTTGCCCTTATCTCATGTTGCCTTTTTCGTTCCCATATATTACTGGAATTTTTGTGCAGATATTCTTAAAAGCAGTCCTGTTTTGTAATTGTCTGCAGACAGGTACACACTAAAATATGTATTCCCCAGGCACGGAATGTTTAGGGTGGGAGGATTTCAGTAAGATTTAAAATAAGAGCCTGTGAGTTTCTCCGTTGCTTTGTACCACCGCGACCCCACCCAAGTTTCAAGCACAAGTGAAATAAGTATTTTTAATGTAGATTCTAAATTATCTAAAAATATAGAAAATTCTGACCATTGAGAAATAAAAGCACAGCTTATTAAGTAAGGGAAAAGGGGCAAACATAAAAAATAATTACCTTGTTATAGTAGCAGCAATATTGATGTTTTGACATTAGGAAGTGGTATTGTAGCTGTATAAACATGTGGTGACATGTGTTAGAGCTGTGTTAAAGATGAAAAGTAACTCTTTCATGCAGTGATATTAACTTTGCAGGATGTTATATTGAAATGGTAAACTTCATTTCTGAACTTAAACAGGAGCAATCCCCTTCCCCCTGAAAAATGTAGTCACCATCTTTGACTCCTTTCCCCATTGGTTTGAACAGTCTTAAACTGATGGGTAGATTAAACGTTTATATTGTTGCTTCCAAAGATACTTCTCAATGAGATCAAGCCTCATATCGAGATCCCTAAAACTAAATTTTGAAGTCAACCGGCTTTTTCAGATACGATGGAATGTCCAGCAAGCAATGGATCTGAGTGCACTTGAAGTTGCACCATTTATTTTCAAAAGATATTTCCCACATCAGATGCCTCTGCCAGGAAGAAAAATATCAAAGAGCTCAGAAAAGTAACTATTCTTTTATGTAATCCAAGACTGGTGGTGGGTTGGGGAGGAGGGCTCTAAGGGTATTTCTGAAGAAAGAAAAAAACTGAACTTATTTTGAATGCCTTGTTAGACTTGGTGTAGAGAAATACTATATGTGAGACCTTCTAGAAGGAAAAATCTTTGCCCTGTGTAATAACAAGGCATGCTCTCTCAGTTGACATGTACTTTAATGGGAAGAGGCTTGGAAATAGCTCTTACAACAGTGTCCCATTTAATTATAAAGTCACCCCACAGTTTAGGAATCTTTTGCATTAGAGGCATTGTAAACCTGAATTTTTTAAATAGGTAGTGAGTCAGAATGCATATATTCTGTGTTGAAAAACCTATCTACAAAATCTGTAGTATAATTTAATTTGGGAACCTTCTTTTCCCACCTTGGTCCTATCCTTTAGTATATTATGTTTTCATATTAAATGTTTAGCTTTAAAATAGATTAAACTAGGAATCTGGGTAAATATGTGACAATTTTAGTGCATTCTTATGACAAAAATAGCTGTTTATTTCCTTTCTAGTCACTTCTTCCTTTCCATTTCAAATTGAAGTTAAGATTATAAACTCTTTCTCTTAGATCATATACCTGAATGATGCTAAATTATAAATCTTAATTAGGTATGATTCACTGATTTTAATTTTACAAGATAATTATTCTGAGTAGGATAAAATGTTCCCTTAATATTGAAGGCATTTTCATTACAATACCCATTTAAGATCAGACAAATGCCATTAAATAAACAGAGTCCTATTAGTCTTTAAAGCTTAACAGGTAATACTTTTGAATTTAAATATATGAAGAAATAAGTATATGGATAGGACAGCCTTCCTATTTGCACACTTTGAGTGCTTGTGATAAATTTTGCTACCAGAAATTACATGAATCTAAAAGAATCTTTTCAGTAAAAATTACAGTTTTGATTATCTAAATGGAAGATGCTCTTGTGCATGTGTGCAGATCCATTTCTTTGTGAAGGTACTGATGTCAGGGAAATGCTTTTGGTATTTCTTTATGAGTAATTAGGTTAACGGGGTTAGTTGGAAAATGTATCCTTTCCTGGAAAATGAAAAATTACATTCAAGCAGAGGTAAAAGAGTAGAACATAATCATGACTTTAAGTACTTAAAAAGATATTTTATGAGTCATTTTTAAAGAATAATACTCAATATGTAACTTGTTAAGAATAATAGCCATTTTTACTTTTTAGAGCACATCTGTATTAAAACTGACTTTCCGTTCATGAGTCACAAATCTGGAGTCAATTTTAGGCCCAACTTATAAAAGATGTGGATCTAATCCCCCACACCCCTTTGCTGTGGTATCCTGCTCTTATAGTATTGGTATAAAGTTCTTACAGAGAGATTTTCACTTGAATTACTCAGACAATTAGGCAACATTTTTGAGGGGAACACTAATATGACCCACAGGTAGGCACAGGGATCATCCCCACATGGCCTGAGTCCTTGTCTGACAAATTAGAAGAAGGAATTTTGTATGCCTGCATGAACAGTGCTTTTTCTTTCTATGGGAAGATTTTAAATGTACTAAGTATATGATGTATTCCCTAATTAGAAAAATATGTTTTATGTAATTCTGTGAATACTAATCAGCTAATTTACTTATGGATTGTAAGATAGTAGGACTAAATGTTATTCAGAAATAGATATTTACTGAGTAGTGTCTTTCTAGAAAGAAAGAAAAATCTACCTATATGCAAATCCCTTTTGAGATTTAGGGATTTTTGTTTGTTTTTACTTTGTTTTATGCTTTTGTTCATTTTTTGTTTTTGTTTTTTTTTCCTACTATGGGTGAAATGTCTATCAACAATATTTAAGAAATAAAATTATTAGGAAAAGAATCTAATATTAGAAGTTCTTTGCTATGCTATATTCTTTTAATAATGAGTACATACAATGCATTATTGCTTGTTTGTGTGTTTGTTTTTGATTTGTGTCTTGTTTTATGTTGTTGTAGCATCAAAGTAAAAAGACCTTACAGGAAACTATTCTGTATTGTTTATTTTTAAAAAATACCCAATGAGAATAGTACAACCTGTGATACAGGTTTGTTTATAATGATGAGCAAAAATCCCCCGTTTTACCCTAATATAATTCTGTTTCCTTGAAATCTACAATATCAAAATGCCATTACTACTAACTACAATCTAGGAGGTATTGATGATATACAGTTGTAATGCACATGTGTACCTAAATTCATATTTTAAAAATATTTTTCTATAGATTCTAATAGCCAGTTTTGCAGGTGTCCTTGTGCTTGGGGGCCAGTAAGGATTGGATTTTCTGTTTTGCTCTTTGCAAACTCAACAGAAACCTTACTATCTCATCCATCCTCCTGCTCCTGGAATTCATTCTTACCCATACCTGTGTTTTGAAAGGCTGAAGCCTTTTCTCTGTCTCTCTCTCTCTTTTTTTTAAGTATTGCTCTGTAGGACTATTTATTACCTGATCATCTGGAAAATCATATTTCACTTGAGCCACTGGAATATGATATTTAGATCATGAGGAGGTAGCTTGAAATAATTAAGAAGGTATTGGGCAGTGTACTAGGAGTAAAGTGTGGAAGCATTTTTTGATATGGACAAAGAGTAAAAGACGGTTTTTAGAAATGAGGAAATAGCTAAAGGCAAAAGAAATTAAGGAAATTGTTAAGGAAGCTAAGGATAAGGACTGTTTTCATGTGGCTGTTGCTAAAAGTGATATTGCCAAAAAAAAAAAAATCTGATATAATTATCTGAGAAAGCATTATTTATTAAGAATTAGGAGAAGGCAATGGCAACCCACTCCAGTAGTCTTGCCTGGAAAATCCCATGGACGGAGGAGCCTGGTGGGCTACAGTCCATGGGGTCGCTAAGAGTCGGACACGACTGAGTGACTTCACTTTTCACTTTTCACTTTCATGCATTGGAGAAGAAAATGGCAACCCACTCCCTTGTTGTTGCCTGGAGAATCCCAGGGACTGGGGAGCCTGGTGGGCTGCCATCTATGGGGTCGCACAGAGTCGGACACGACTGAAGCGACTTCGCAGCAGCAGCAGCAGCAGCAGCAGCAGCACATTAATTACCACACAATATTATAATCTAAACAAATTATATTCTCCTTTTTTAAAATGGCAGGTTCTGTACCAAATCTTGCATATACATGATTTATAATCACCCAAATTAAAAGAATTGTCCTCCCTTTTCTTTCTTTTAATTTGAAAAAAGTATAAAAAGTACACATGCCTTTAAAGATGATTCATATCACTCTTAGGTTCCTTTTTCTCCTTCACATACTCAATTAGGTTATACCTCAAATGAAGTTATAGAAGAAAATCTACTGAGGGTTAGAATATATCTTTTTTGTCTTCTTTTGGGAAATAATGCATTTATTTTCACTATAGGAGTTCAAATCATTAAAGTGTAGATAGCTATGATTTAAATTGATGTGAGTAAAGTTTAAGGATAAGTTTTATATCTACCCTGTAAATACTAGCTGTACCTTAATGACCAAAAACAAAACAAACAAAGCTTGCCAAAGCTCCATCTCAGACCTGTTAAATGGGAAGTCAGAGGGATGACCAATTTCTTTTTCTTTCTCTACCTCAGTGATTCTAGTGTAAAGTTAGGATTGAGAATCACTTCTCTGAACCAAATATTTATATATTGCATGAGCTCTTAAACTTCTTGTTTTAAGTTTTAATTTTAAAAATTTCATTTTTCCCAGTTTGAAGTCATAAAAATAGATCTACTTAGAATGAATGTACTGATTCATACTAGAGGTAGTTCACTCTCTGACTAAAGTTCAGCAACAGTCTATGAAGAATCATAAGAACATTATAAGAGTACCTCTGAAAAGTGAAAATGATGACATCAGCAGATACCTACAGCCTATTGTACCTTGGGTAAGTCCTTCAACCTCTCTGAGTCTCAGTTACTGATGATTTAAAAGGAAAGTTGATCCAATGACTCAAGATTTTTTTTCAGTTCCATTTAATCCACGATGCTTGGTCATCGACTAGTAAGTTTGAGTCACTTGAATCTTATTGGTGGCCCACCAGAAGCAGAATGAAAAGATTTTTTGTTTCTGTTTAAGGAACTCTAGATATTGCCTTGGAAATAATGAAGGAAGTTCAAGGACCATTTATCACTTTGTTAAGCCCTTTAGGAGGGATGGAAACCATTCATTAAATATGCTTACTAATTGGTTACAAGCAAATGTGTCAGCAGTTCTAAGTTGATGAGTGTTAGTTAGCCAGTGCTTTTTTCCTGTAAGATATATAAATAGACTAACAAGAAGATTAACTTAAGCACCAATGAAGTGAGGGGCTTCACATCTCTTAAAAAATATGTCAAAATTATAGATCTGTATGAAAGTTGAATGTTTATCAAACTGGAAGCAACTCCATCTTTTCTCTATTTATCCCTAACTAATCTTTGTTTATCTTCTTTTTACTCCCTGGAATGTTGTTCTCCTCCACCAGTTGAAAACCTACCAGGACTTTGACATCTAGCTCAAATGTTGCATCACCTATGAAAACTTCTTGAGCCACCCTAATCAGGATCCATTTGACATCTGCTTTATATGCTCTAAGCACTTAAAAAAAAAAAAAAATCTCCTTTCAGTCGTTTGCCATGTTTCTTCCTCTGTAGCTTGCTGTGCATTTGTTATTTGTTGATTATGAAATTGTAAACTCCTTGAGAGCAGAACACATTAATTCATTTTTTTCATCTCCTCAACATGTGTGTACAGTGTAGGACCTATAATAGATGCTCAATAAATGTTTGGTGAAGTGAATCGATAACAACTGTCACTTGGTTCATCTTTTATTAATCTGACTTGAAAAAATTGGAAGAGGCCTTTTAAAGTACTTAAAAACAGATCTATTAAAATTGTGTATTTCATTAAAACTGAAATTTCTGTATTCTATAATCACTAAAGACTTCATAATCTTATAATTCTGAAAGATAGTTTTATAATTATATACCCAAAAAAGAGCTTATAGTCATTTGTTCTGTTTTCATATCTCTGGATACGAGAGCGTTAAAGCTATTTTATAAAAACAGAACATTATAATGATATGTAATAAAAATCTGCAACCATGACTTCAAATCACATATGCTTTTCAAATATGCTTTACATATTTAAATATTTTTGCTTTTGTGTTTGTAGTCAGAAAAATTTGAGGGTATCGAATCATAAAGTATTAGGCACAGGGACTTCCAAATCAACTTCTTGCCAACATAGGGTTGATTGGCACTTGGTTAGTCAGCCTTTGGTTGAACATGGGAAATCAGCACCTCCTAAGGCCTTTCTTTCTATTTTGTCCTTTCTCAGATAAATAGGCATTGTGCAGATATGTGCCTGGCAGTACTCAAAACAGATTTCCTTGGGAACATGATGGTATTTAGGGTGCTAAGATATGAAATGCAAACTAGCTGATTTATAATTAATATGATAACTTTCACTGATGCTGTAGTTTGTAAATGCCTTTGATTAACACTTTAATTGACATACTTTTGTTTCATATTTAGTGTCGGATGCTAGTCATTTATTTTGTACTAAATACTGGGCCGCAAACAATTTAGCTGGAGTTACCCCAGTGACCCTGTCTTCTAGTGGTTCAAATGTATTACCGCTCAGTTTGTGTATTTGTGGAAGGGTCAGTTTATTTCTTAAACCTGTCACTAATGTTACAACATATAGCATTACAAAATTTTCTAAGGGAAATCCAATTTGAGCAAATGTTGAAATTGTAATGTGTTAGTCAACAGTATCTTACAAAGTCTCTCTTTTATATTTGTGTATTTGAACCTAAAGATAGATGTACCAGAGAAAAGTACCTGTTCACATTGCTGCATGAAAGAACTCAGAAAAAACAAAGGCTCTATTGTCATTCTTCTAAAAACACAGTTTTACTAAGGAAACCTATAACCTTTAGTGAAAGCTCACTGGTTTTCTTCTAATATGGACTCTTCAAATCTGAAAAGTTCTAGATGCTATCTTACCACTTAATATTGAAATCTAGGTTGATCTCATACACTCCATGTAAGAGAAAATATCTCCAGTGCTGATTGTTGAACCTGAATTATTACAAAGACACACTGTTAAGTGAGCCACAGGGAACAACTGTTGTTTAGTCAATTGCATGAAAACAACTGCACCTTCAACAAAGAGCTTCAATAGTAAAGAAGTGTAGTACATTAGAAGCAGAATAGTGAAGATTGTGAAACAGTAGGTGAAAAGTAGCAAGAGTGTTTTTGCAGTTTGACTGCAATAATCTTTTTAGTTCCTTTAGTTAAATTAGCTTTTCTGGAAACCAGTAATCTCCAAGCAAGTTAAAATTGCTTAACCATAAGGTTGAGAGTAACGACTATGAATTATAAAACCTTGATGATGGTGGCTTGCCAACAACCAAACTAAATCAAGGGAGGATTTAAAAGACATAGGCTTAAAATTCTGCCTGATTAAAATCAGGAAGTTGGGGGATTTTAAACTAAATAAGAAATACCCATGCAGATTCTTCACATCTAAAATGTCGGCCATGTTTCCGTTAGTCTTCTCATAGGGAAAAAAAGGGTGATTCCCCAGAGAGGGTAGTAATGTATGTTGATGGTCGCTAAATATGAGCTATGGTTAAAAGTCACGGTCAATAGTTTCTTTTGTTGCTATTCTTTTTTTTTCTTGCCCTCATAAGCATAACTGCCAGCTGTTAATCATTGAATTTTTTGTTAGATCTACACATGGCAATTCTTGAAGAATGTGAAGCTGTAATTGTCCCCTTGTCTTAAAATCAGAAATAAAATTATTTCAGGTGAATACAGCTCTGTGCCTGTGTATGTATGAGTATTCGGAAGAGAAACCTATGAAAGAGTTGACAGCATTGATAGCTCTTTCATTCTGAATGGGCCAGTTAGTAGCGCCATACAGATACCATCTAAGTGAGCCAATTTAAATCTCTCCAAATTCTTAACTAAGTGGCCCAGGTCTATCTGAGAGGTGGTACTTACTTGTCCCTTAGGTGATCAATTCTGGCATGATATTCAGTAAATAAGATTTATGAGGAATTAATTAAAACTGAATTAGTTAAAATTGAAATTGGATATTAAAGTATATAGTTCACCCTAAATTGACTTGGATATATTTGTCAGACATGCATGAAAAGAATTTTTAAAATAGATTCTTTGCATTAGAATAAAGACTAGTCACAGATAAGCCAGTTAAAATTTGCTCGCCTGATATGGTTGTTTCCTTGAATAACTGGCCACACCTTCTTTTAGCACTCCCCTCTTTGTCCAGGGTTTAGTCTCATCATGCACGTGTCCTTGAAGAAATGTAGCATCTTTCACAAGATTTTGTACAAGTGAAATCAGATACCAGTTTTTATTGCAGAACCGAGCCTACAAATGTTTCTCTTTAAAGACGTTTTTAATAGAAACAGTAAGGTATAAATCATTTAAGCAATTACCTGGACATTGTGGAGATGGGGCTTGGCTTGTTCTGTAGCCCCAGATGTTTCCAGATTCCAGTAATAACTCGGCCCAGATATTTACAGCTTAATTTTCTGTGCATGTGCACTTGTCCACAAATGGCTCCTACTTCCCATTTTCTGTTGGACAACTGGGCCACTTAGAGGTACAGAAAGTGATTTCAGCGTAGGTGGTGACAAACATTAATGGTTATAATAAGTTGCTTTTAGAAACTTTGATCACTTAAAAAAATAGGCTAATTCTTAGAGGATTTTATACTAAGAAATAAATTATTAAATGGCATTTTCCTTTACAGATGGAGGTGGGGGGAATAACGTCTCCCCATCCCTCAGAATTATATTCAGCCTCGATCTACTGTGTGATAGAAGTAATTTTTTTTTTAATGTGTCTTCTGGCACTGGTTGAGTTATCATGCAGGCTGCTAGTTTTCTTTGCATTACTACTCCACAGTTTCTCTTGTTCTTACTAGAAACTAAACAAATGGAAAATAATGATTGGTAACCATCTGCTGTGCAGAAACTTCACATAGAGCAGTTAACTCTATTTTGTAAAACAAGACCAAATGAGTGAATTATACTGTTGCCAGTAAATAGCAACATGAAGTAGAGCGTTCCTTTGGACAAAGCAGGAGCATAGGGAGCCAGCATTTATTATGGGAAGTCAGTTGGGTGGGCTGTGGGGTTGAATGTGGCCCAGGCATTTGTGTGTGTGTGTGTGTGTGTGTGTGTGTGTGTACTGCACTGTGTGAAGAGAATGGTGGTTTCCTCTCTACCTGTACCTCGTGTCTCCATTCTTGCCCTCATAATTCCAATCAAGTGAATCGAAGCAATGCATATGCAGATAAATCAGTTCAGTCACATCGACCTATATCTTTTTGTTTGCTTAAAAAAGTCAGAATCCATAAAGCCATAGAGAATAAAGATTTATAAAAGTATGTAGGCTTCAGATCAGAATCGTGTTTTTTTCCTCACCTATACATATTATAATGACTAGAGGCTAGCCATTTGGGCTTTAAATCATTCTCTGGTCTTATCCTTTGCCTAAAGAATACTGGGAATCAGATTGAGTATATGTCCAAAAGATATTGACGGGCAATGATTATTCATATAGTTGCTGTCGAAGTATGCGTGCTATATTGAGGGAGGACACGTAATGGAGTAGACAGAAGCAAGTGGTTACAAAGAATTTATTCAAATGGACCAGGTAATACTTGTTTTATAGGTGTCCATATAATCAGTCAGTCTCTTTCTCTCTCCCTTTCTCCATCTATAAAACCTGTTTATCAATGTACTTAGACATTCAAAACATACATATTCTCTCTACCTTTCACTTACTCGATACTGGGGTTTTGCCATACAGCAAGAAAAGTTGTTTAAAATGGGCAGTATATTGAGTTCAAAGGACCCATACAGTTCATAAATTCTCTGGTGTCTACTGGATTTTTCATCAGGGAGACTTCCAATAAAAATGATCTATTTTAGAAATAATATTGTTTAGTAGGTTGAAATGTGGTGTAATAAAATTAGACCTTCAGTCTTCTAAAGTTACTACTTAGATGGCACCCTTGGGATGGTAAAATGGCTGTATAAGCAGATGAATCAGACAGCTCCACTGATGGGTACATTTGTCAGTCTCTGTTACAGATATAATATATTCTTATATCTGTAATCCTGACACTGTTACATCCAAATGAAATCAACATGAGGTTGTCATCTTTAAGCAAATATGTTAAGTGTTGTCTTTTGTGCTTTGGATTTGAAAGAAAGGGGCCCAGGGGAGGCTGCATCATGCAAATGGAACAAATCCCATTTCTTCTGAGCTGTGCTGTTTTCCCCTCCATGGCAGCTGGCTGTGTTATCTTTGTGTGTTTCTCTGAGTGCTGACAATTCTTTCAGTGATCTAAGTTAGGGCACATTAGAAAGTGGAAGCAGCTGTCTGTCGCTATACTGAGAGACGTGTTTGCTCTACTGCAAAGATGAAGGACCATGAATCCTTGACACACTCCCCCCCCCTCCCCCCTGTACTTTCCAACATGATCAACATTCAGACGCACAGATTGTCTGCTTGGACAGTTTTTTGTTCTGACTGACAGCATCTGGCATAGACAAATTTAAAAATACATAGCATGCCACGCTTGGAATTGGAACATCCCTTCTTTATTAATCTTCTCATTTAAACCATTCATTTACATTTCAAGAAAGGTTACAGCTTGATATGGTTGAAACGTTGATTTTTAAATGAATAACCTTCTAATGAAATGTCTTGAATGAGTACCAAGCAGCTAGTGTTCATTAAAAATTACACCCGATTAACACGGCCTTGAGAGCCTGAGAGGAAAGGGATTTCTTATTGTTTTAATCCACAGTGCAATCCAGTGTTTACCTTTCTGGCACAAAGCGAATAGAAATGATGCCTGTACTTGCAACACTTCTGATATTGAACACAACTATGATATCACCCTTAAGCCGACAAAACACTTGGCCTTGTTTAATCAGCTTTCTTTCCCTTGGAAAACCCCCAGAGTGTTTAAAAAAAAAAAAAAAAAAACACACCAAAATATGCCTCGTTCAGATCCTCTCTGTCTCCACATCCCATCTTCTCCCCAGCCCAAAATACTACGTCTCTATGCCCAAATCAGAAAAAAAAAAAAAAGACCAGTATGTTTTCAGATGGAAAAGTGGTAGAAAAATGCCTTTAGATTAAACATTCCCCCTGACCCCAGGATGGTGGATATACATTTGTTTGTCTGCATTACTTTAGTAATAGGAAAAAAAAGTGCAAAAATCACTCAGTTTCTCTGCCTCTTGTCAACCCCTCCAACACACTCAACATTTCTTACCCATTTTCAATTCCACAGTCAACCTTAGCAACATGCTTGTCTAGCATTTATGTAAAAATAATATGAAAATTGACCATATCAGTCAGTCTGTAGACTTTGAGTCCAGAGGTGGGGGTGGGATGGGGGAAGGAAGGAATCCTCCTTTCATCCTACATTTTAGACTTTTCATATCACTGCAGATTTCAGCCATCAGTACTCAACTGCCAGTGTGGCTGAAACAGTTCTAAGGGGTGTATGGAGGGAGGGCTGGTGCAGAATTATTATTTTCTGTTTTTAAAAAAACTGTTCAAGTGCTAGGTAGTAAATATGTAAAGCAAGCATGCTGGTTAACTTGGGAGAATAGGCTTCAGAGAGAAGTTCAATTAACAATTGTAGGCAGAAGAGGTGATGTATTTCTTCAGCATGTGTAAGGGGTCATTTGCTTTAGGATACATTTAGGTGAATTTGAGAGAAATAGATGCTGAAATAAAAATGAAAACAGATTACAGTTTCATATCAAAGGCACTTTTACATTCTTGAATATGAGGGGGAAATGACACATTTTACTCCATGGATTATATATTATTTTTAAATTTTGCTATTTTGTGTACTGTGAACTTACTTCGTTTAAACCGTTCATTTAAATAAAATAAATCTTGGAAATTAATGTTATCTTTGAATCTAGAATCAGCTTATCACTTCACCCCTCAACCTAGATCTGGGCTCTAGAAATTAAGGTGGACACTGTTTGGTTGCTGTTTTTCTTTTCTTTCTTTCTTTTTTTCCCCCAAGAAACTAATGGCAAGGGATCAAATCACAGTATATCAGTTCCAGTATTTTGATTGCCAGTAAATGTTTTATAATTAACATTTTAAATATAAATTACTTCATTTGTTATTTTCCATTTTGATTTTTTTTTTAATGATCAGGTTTTAAAGGTGGTGTCAATGTGCATCTGTAAGCAAACTGGGAATGGGTTAGAATACACAATTCCCTTGTGTAAAAAGTCAGGTTTAGCAGTAATGCTTTTAATCTGGACTTGTACGGGATTCAGAAGCATCCATAGATCTGCTCCAGTAATTACCATACCCCAAGTGGCACTGGAAGAGACATTTGCCTAAAAACTTGATGTCTTCATTACACTGTTTACATTTTAATTAGAAACATGAAAATTACTGATTCATACAGACAACTATAGTTTAAGTGGTTTCGTTTACCATCCAATAAATCATAAAAAAAAAACCCCACAGTTGGCATAAATAGTTTACTAGGAATCATTCATGGGAATAATGTGTTGGCACTATAAGCTGCTTAAAATATGTTTTTATTTTACCAGAGGTAGAATTTGCATATAAATTAGAGAATGGCATTTTAAGTTGACAGTCATTTATGCAGAATACCACCCACATGCAAATACATATATGGGTGGGTGTGTATACTTTTTGTGAGTTTATAGAGTTTTGCAGTATTGTGGATGTGCACATGTACTCAGCCTAGTTGATCAGTTGCTTTTTAAAATGCACTGCCGTTTTTAAAATCCATTCAGAAATGTAGGTGTTCTAAATCTGTCCATCCACAAACACATCTTTTATCTGATAGGTAATATCAACTTTGCACTAAGGAAAAATGTTTATTTGTTGTATGCATATGTCTCGAAAAGGAATTGCCGTTGCATTTGCTCTTTCCTTCCTCTTTCCTCTCTCTTTCATTCTCCCCTAATTTCTGCATGTACCTGTCAACACCGCTGCCCTAACATTGCTTCCACTCCGAGTGGCTAGACTGAAGCAGGGTGGCTGTCAGGGTCCGTTCCTGAGTCAGCAGCACGACCATTGCCTGAATTTTGCCACAGTCACTCATCCAGTTTTCCCCTCCCCAGGGGACAAGTGTCCTCCTTATCAGTGAAGAGGAATGACCCTTCTGTCTGGCATGCTCAAAATCCCGAATCTCCCCACTTCAGTTCGTGAGTTCAAATCCCCCCTCCTGGATACAGGGCTGGGACTCTGGCTAATGACTCTAAGATAGAGGGTCAGCGCACTGGTGAGCTGGAGTGCTGAGGCATTGTGCGAGCTGAGTTGTACGTTTTTCCCTTGAGCTGAGTTGTACATTTTTCCCTTAAGTGTACAGACTCTTCGTCCCCTCCACTCCCCTCCCAAACCCTTTACTATAGATCAATATTATGCAAAAACGAACCAGGAAGAGCTACAGCCATTAAAAGCCATTTTTCTTTTCCTCATCTTTGTTAGCAAGTTATTGACCATGGCTGAAGAAACCTCTGTTGTTTTTTGTTTATTGTTTTGTAGTTGAATGGAAGCAGACAGTAAAGTTCCTATTTTAGGCCCATGGGCTATAGGTAAAAATGAATTCTAAAAAATACTACATAGGAGGAAGAATCTACACATGGGTGTTCCACTTGAAATGTCATAGCAGTCATGGTTTCAAACTTCTGAATGTGAATGTGTTACATTGAGGCCCCAGCTTAACTGCATGATGTGATTTTCTGGGAATTCATGGGAATAAAAGGAATTCTCACAAGGTGGCTTCAGTTGATAGATTTGTGCTTCATTTCTGCGTTTTTGGTGTGTCTTTTTTAAAGTTCTAGGGGGTTGCCAAAGTTTTAAGATGCTAATCAGGTATTTTGTGTAGTTCACAAAATTTTAGATTTTAATGAAAAATCATGAGGAATATTTTCACCATCATCAAAGAAATTGGTCCAGGTAATCAGACTGAGACTTTTAAAAACAGTTCTTAATGCTTTGCAGTTACCGGGCAGAGTCCCTGAGCACATCACTTACCGGAGTAGTGAATTCATGGGCATATGCTCATTGGTTTGTTTGGCTCTGCCTCTTTTTTTTGTGGGGGCGGGGGCAGGCAGGGCACTTAATAGGCCTCAGAATTTCCAAGAGGTGATTAGATACAACAGTCGATGTCGGTAAGGACAGAAACATGCCGCTGCCTTGTACACGTGGCAAAATTCGAATAGTTCTGTGCTGTCTGGTAAATCCCGTCTGCTTTATGCAGTGTGGCCCGAAACAGTTGTGTGGTGAGGGAATTCTGGCTGCTGGCCAGCCATTGACTATGAGATCCTGGGTACCTGAGAGCTTATCAGTTCTTTCGCTTTGTAAAAGAAAAAAGTGATGAAAATGTTGGTAAACTGCCATGAAGGTTTAAGGCTGCTGGAACAAGGAGCCGTGTAATCAGATTGGAAAATGGAGCGCAGGATTCTCTGCATGGAGAGCAGCCGTCTGTGGACCCCGTGAGCTGCTGTGCGGGTGCCCGAGCTGACCACGTTGTTAGCAAATCAGCTTGTTTGCGGCAGCAGCAGGGTGGAAAAGACCAGAGCTGGTGATGGTATGTAACGGAGGGAGAGCTCTTGCATGGCACAATCTCATCAGCTTGCAATTAGCTCGGGCTCTACAGTCACCTTCTTCATTTTCTGCTCCCCCACCCCACCCCCTTTGTGTTAATACCTTGCACTTTAAACAATTAAGTAAGGGAAGTAATCTTTCAAGCAAGTCAAAGCCATCCTTTAATTTTATCACCCTGTTGAAAAAGTATCAGGTGGTCCATTGGTCTTCATCAGAAGCTGGAAATTCTCCGGCTCACTGTAGCATAGAGAGGGGCTTTAACCAACTGGTTTTTGAGATAATCTTTCACATATCTTGGCAAGGGGGACAGAAAACGGTATAGCATTCAAACTAGCATTGAAGTTAAAATTAATGTGAGGGGGCATTACAAGTACCTTTTGGTTTATATACAGTAGTGAATCTGTTTTATATTTTTAATAACCAGAGGCAGTCTGTGTGTGTGTGTGTGTGTGTGTAAGAGAGAGATCTGTGTGTATATATCTCATCTGTAAAATCCTTTCTGCTATTTATTTAGGCATTTCTATACAGCACCTTTCTGAAGGCTCTGATGACACAGCCACTTGTAGTGATAATTCCACTATTTCACCTTTAGCGAACTTGATTCACTAAGGTTTAAAAGAACAAGGATATCATTGCCGATCATATGTGTTACTTGTTAATCCTTTAAAATAAAATTCAGATCATGTGGGGGAGAGGTGAGAAGAGCATAGGTTTGCAAAATCAGTATAATAGTTTTATATATTACTTAATTCAAGGACAGCGACTTCTTAGATACTGCTTAAAAAAGACTTTATCTAAATAAAATATATCTTATAATAATATTACTTAAGCTACCTTATATCAGTTTATCTCTTCCAGAAAGCTTCTGCTAAAATATTATCCATGATATGGTATGGTTTATTAGCAGTTTGTCGTAAGATAGAAAATGGAAATTATTTCATGAATGTTTCCTTTAGAAAGCAGCATAGAGAATGATAATGTGAATTTGCTTTTAATGGTTATTAAGGGATTAATTGGAGTATTTTAAGTGATTTTTCTCAAAAATAGTAAATTCCTTTCTGGGGATTGTTTGTATTAATAAAAATGAACAGTGATAATATTGTTGGTGTTTGATTACATTAGTTTCATATTTGAATTCTCTCCATGTTGTCAACATAAGAATTTATTTGCCCTTATTAAATGACTCAATAATACTGATAAACTCTGTCTTATTATTTCCCTTCAGAAAAAAAACTAGCAATTTATGACCAATCGTTTGGACTCAGGATTTTTTTTTTTTTAATTTAACACAGGATTCAGAAAGGTTAACTGTTCATGTACTAATGCTGTGTGAAAGAGAACATGACTTCTGTTTTGCTATACTTATTTGATTGTATGTCTTAGTTTTGTCTTTGGAGGAATGAATTGTTTGATAGAGAATGAGAACAGGTAATACAAAGTGCATTTAAACTTAGGTAAGCTTCTACGTTTGCCTCAGGGTTTTACTGGTGTTGCATCAATGTGTTCTTTTATGTGTGTGTTTTGAACTTTTTTTGTCTTTAATTAAAAAACTGGATTAAAAGAAACATACATCATCTACACACATCTTATGCTGCAGAGATTCACTTTATATTCTTTTAGAGGACAAACTCCATTAGATATGCACTTACTGTACATCGGATTGTAAATCTTACAATTTAATGGTAATTCAGTGAGCAGTTATTGCTTCAGTGGCCTTTTTTCCTTCTTTTTTGTCCCATCTCACTTGTGAAATAGGGTTCCCCTTTACAAGTGTCACATCCATAGATTCATCTTTTGTACTTTGTAGTTGTTCTGGTGCATCATTCTTAAGTTTAAAAAAAAGGCAAAGCAGTGATGGAGGAACCATGTGGTGGGTGAGGAGTGTGTGTGTGTGTGTGTGTGTGTGTGTGTGTGTGTGTGTGTGTGTGTGTGTACAGCAGGGGGAGGTGTATAGAATGAGGGGTATAACGCTACTGAAAGAGACAGAGAGACCCAAAAAGATACAGGAACTCTAGCAACAGAATACCCAGGACTGTTAGCATCAGTCTAACAGATTAATGTCTTTTTCTAAATATGCATTTCCTCTAATCTCATTCTCAATCTAATGTTTAGTTTTCCTTAACAGATTGCATTCTGCACTCACGTTCCTGGAAGTAGAAATGATATCTGATTGGTACAAGTCTCTTTTCCTTACTTACATTGTTAATATTCTTATCCTTTTTGGACATTGAGCTACTTCTTTTTTGTAGAAACAATATACACATTCATAAAAAAATTATAAAGGGATTCTCCTTTTGAAGATAATGAGTTCTTTTCAGGAACTGCAGGTTACATGGCGCACAAATGAGCTCTAAGTGGGGGGATTTAAAGTCCTGCTACAGCATTTAATTTCTTGAGGAAAGGAGTTCAGTTCAAGGTTAGCCTGTTATTGTGGCACTGGCAACTACTTCTCGCGTCCCTGTTCTTCTGCCAGCAGTTCTGCACAAAAGACAGTCATTTTTATTTAATACGCAGGGAGGTATTAATCACTGCAGTATTTTCTTGCAAAAATTTATCTTATCATATTCATTGTTTCACTACCCATGACAATAATAGGTGTTTAATTACTCAATAAGAGGCACTTATAGATTCCATTTTTCCTGTGAGTTGGACAAATGGTATTGATTTTGTACTTTGATGCAACATGAAACTGTATTAAACACAATTAGAATTCCAAGGCTGGTAAAATGTACATTTGTTATGGTAACTGGACTTGCTTTGAGGATCGGCAAGCATCTTCTAAATCAGGCAATGCCTTTGGTGTAAAAAGGATATTTGATTTTATTGCTGCTCTGTGGTTAAATTGAATGCTCTTTTTTTCCCCTCATGTTGTGTGAATGTGTGTATGCACGTGCACAAGTGTGTAGGTTTCAGTTTTAGTGGAGCAATAAAGAGTTTGTATGAAATGAAAAGATTTGAAGTGGATGGTTCTTTGTAGTCAGACAAACCATTGTGTACAGGTGAACACTGCCTCTGTGTAATCTTGTAATTGTGTCTCTTGAGCTAATGCTCTAGGTCTTTATTTTACCAATAAATAAGTTATTACCTGGGGTGAGGGTGGGAACTGTATGCGATGAAATGGCACCTTCATCTCATGCTGGATTCTGGTTTACTTCCTTTTAAGGTGATGAGGAAGACCTCCAAATCCCTGTTGTGTCATAAGTTAAACATTGGGTTTTGTTAAAATTGGAGCTAAATCAAACCTTTCATTTAGCCGACACTATTATGTCACAGTCAGGCAGCGTGAGATCTTGCATAGAACTAAGCTCAGTTCTGTTCTGTAGCACTAGTCCAAGTCGGCCTGGGTTTGCTTTCCCTTGCTTCTCACAAACACATTTCCACCTAAAGCTGGTACATCTAAAAATTCTAAAACCATAATTTAAGAGGACTCTCTTTTTCAGTGTGTTAATTGCCTATGATTTTCAGCTCCATGCAGATTTATTTCCTGTGGAGGAAGGTCATTTAGCCTTACCAAAATAAAAAGCAAAATAAACCAAGGACAGTCCAGAGGTTGCTTAATCTTCATATTTTTCACTAATGTGTAGCTTATATACTTGCTAAATCTTCCTTTGTATTTCTAAGTACTGTAGACCTCCAAACTGGAATTTCAGTTTTGGAGAATTGTATGAATGACTTTTAGCCTCAGGAAATGTAGAGGTTGCTCACTGACACAATTGCTTTCTGCATCAGGGGGATATTTTATTATCAGAACTCTAATGATTACTGCTGGAACATTAATTGATCTCACTACTTTGGAACAGAATTTTAAGAATTTGTGTAGCGGGCACACAACTGTAGGAAAGATTCTACGAGTACTTCTCATTTGCTTCATGCTACAGAAACAGTTGCAGTCAGTGTGTTAGTGTTAATTGAACATTCTTTATTCAGTTAATATTTGTATTGTTATTTTCCTTATGGGCTATCATATGACAGCATATGTTAGCATTTTGTAAAGCAGTGAGAAAATAAATATAAATAACAGTTTACATCTGGCCTGTGTGTTTCTTTTCTTTTTTTTTTTCTTGTCCTCCTGGAACTTCCAAGAGTGAGAGAAAAAATAAATTGATAGGCCTGCCCATTTTAAAACACTATTCTATTTTTTGCTCATAGATATGAGAAGAAAAGCCAACTGTGATTCCAGAAGCATGTGGTGTGTGTTTATTTTGCTTTATTGGGGCTGGGCACATACTGGAAAGAGGGGTTTTCTGTGCTAGTGCAATCTGAGGTCTGTAAAGCCCTGTGCAGATAGATACTCGATCACATAGCACATTCCTCCTTGGGCTCAGCAGCTCAGTGGGGAATGCTGTAGTTTTTAATGGGGAATCAAACTTTGCAGGGGATAATAAGAATAGTAGTAGTTTCCAAACCTTTGACCTTTCTCCTACATAGTACAACCAAGGTCCTCTTGATTCTCTGACTTTGGGTCCTAGGTGCCTAGCGATTGGTTTGTATCCTTTCCAAATGCACTGTTGTGTGTTTTATATTTCTCCTTAGACAGATCATTTAATTATTGAGTAATGTGAGTGTAGTTTCAATTATCACATGTAATTAGCTAGTTGCAAAGTGGATTACGTCAAGAAATGGTATGAAGGCTGTTTCGTGGCTAAGTATTACTTTTTGGGTATATTTTCGCTGCAAAGAAGAGTGCATGGTTGCTAAGGAGTATCTGGATTTGGATGGGGGCTGCACAGTTCACTTTCCTGCAGGGCAGATGTGTTCCGTCACTGTGTTTGCCAAGGTGCAAGTTGGGTGGTGCAAATGGAAATTTGGCTGAAGCCAAGTCCTCAGTATGGCACTTGGGTTGTGCGAAGACTGACACTCAAGTAGGAAGAAAGCCATCTCCATTTTCACAGTCCTTTTCCTCAAACATGGTTTTCCCTGCTGTTTATAGCCTGCTCACTCCTCTATTTAAAGTAGGAGCTGGGTCTGATGATCTTCTGATTATTTCTAGCTGTAAGGTTTTTGATTCCATAATGTCTCACGGCAATCATTCATACAGATAGAAATATCTGATCTGCTTTATTTTCTAGATGAGAATAGCAAAAATGATACCAAAAGTTGGTTATAATAGGTTTTATCTCTTCTTAGCAAGGAGCTCAATCTCTCCTAGTAGGGGAAAGCTAGGTGCACAAAACAAATGCATTTTCTTCAAGCTTTACTTATGCTGGCATTAACATCAGTCACACCCATCCTGAATCAGTTGACCACGTATTTGACCAGGCAAGCCAGTCATTTCAACTCAAGGATCAACTGGAGAGACTGAATAGAGGATATCTTGGAATCTTCAGGAGAAATCCATTTTGAGAACTTTACATTTGTTATCTTGCCTTATAGAAACTTTCTACATCCCTGTGAACAATAAATAGAGTCTATATGCAGCAATAGCTTTTTAAGTATTTGTATCATAAGTAACTTCGGAAGCCCTTAACTTTCTTCCTTTGGGACAACGTAGTCTCCTTTGTGGAAGCATTCATTGTCTCCAGTGTGTTAATACATCTACCTTCTTTTCCTTTTTCTGCCCTTGCAGAACTCAGCCTCCCTCCCTCCAAACCTCGACACTGCCCACCCTTCCCTACCGTCCGGCAGAGTCCTCCTAACCTTTCAGCTGTCTGAATAAAGAATCAATAAGACTATTAAAGCCATTTGGAACTTTTTAAAAAAGAGAAATAATATTTTAATTACTCCTGACATGCCAGTTTGAAGCCCATATCCTCCTTTATGACAGTTCAGTTTAGAAACTACATTGCTTCATTTCAGTAACTTTATTACCATTTGTCTCAGAGATTGCTATTTCGCCTTGGCCACAGATTTCATCAGTTGCCCAGTTCACCTTTGTCCACACTATACTTGTGAAATGACCTCGTCCGTTAGTGCTTGTCAATAGTAAATTGCTATATTCTGCACCTAGAAACACACCAAATGACTACAACTCTTTATTGAATAACTGAGTTTATACTTAATTTTTTAAAATTAAAACTTAACTGGAATTGTCTTAATTACTGCTAATACCAATTAATTAAGGTGCTGGTCAGGGTTGGCTGTTGCAGACGTCATTATTTTTGGTAGTAGGAATGATGAGCGTGGGGTACTGTTCATGTTCTTATGATGAGAATGTTTTCTTTGGTGTTGGCCCCCTCTAATTTTCTAACTCATCTTCCAAAATGACAGTGTGAAATACTCAAGGTTCAATTATTCTGATGACATCATATTAATTTTCTTTTCAAGAATTCTCAGTGACTGCATCATCTCTTCGCAGAAGCTCTTTTTAAATGCTAAGAAATCTGTGCTCTTACAATATACAAAAATCATAATATCAAAATGTGGCTTCTTTTCCTAGCAATAATTATTAAAAGAATCTTAAATATAATTTTGTTTTGAATAAATGTAACAATGTATTGGGGAATACTCAAATTTATGATTATATCAAGACTAGATGTAACTCTGTTAAATACCTAATTTTCTTAACTATAAACTTATATTTTCACTGTAAAATTTACATGAAAAAGAAAAACAATGTCCACTGCTCACCTCTTTCCACACATAGCTGAGCTCTTTGGTCTCTTTAGCAAAGCTTTTGCCATAAATAGGTCACTGTTATGTTGCCTGAAAATTAAGTTAAAATAAAAGAACAGTATTCTTGGAAATCTCATTTTTATGAAATTTATAATGATTACCAAATATTACTGTTACTTTCCAAATGCTGTTTGACATGTACTTAGCCGTGGCTGAATAATTCCATGAAGATTATTTTAATCTATGAAAATCACTTAAATTCCAGATTCTGTCTTGTCTGGGTTTTTCATCTTTTTTGTTTTGTTTCTATATCTTTGAAATAACCTGGTATCAGACAGTTTCCCTACTAAAATAAAATGCAAAAATTTTTGAAGATAATACTTCTGACAGATAACCATGGTAAACCTGGTTGTTTTCATAATATTCTTAATGTCCTGAAATAAAAATGTTTGAAATTTTATTCCTAAATAGAAATTAAGAGCAATTGTATAATAATTGCGTAATTGAATTGATATTAGCCAATGAAGACAGGAAAGAAGCATTAAATTTCTCCCTTACAAATGCAACTGGTGTGATGCTGCCATTGCTGTGACATTCAGGAATATGAAAGTTTTCATTAGTTTGCTTATACCTTTGGGCGTATTTGCTATGTATATACATTTTTTGTTTGTTTAAAATGGAATCAGTGTTCTAGAAAAAATTTAATAAAAACATGTTTGGAAATGAAATTTTCTCAGATTTTCAGCCACAAAGATTTCCTCAGTGATGCACAATAGCTAATATTTCAGTGTCGCTTTTCTTCAGTGATTCTTAGGTTGCATGGAAGCTTAGGACAGAATTCTTTCTAATCAAAAACATATGTAATCTAAATGAAGTTTGTTGGAAGATATGCAGAGAGTAGTACTGTGGATTTTTAAATAGTGTATTTTAGATTCACTTTACAAAAAGAAAAATTAGCATAGACTTAGGCTAAAATAAATATAAACATTTTCACCTGCTAGAATCATCTTGTTTAGGTTTATTTTACTAGATGGTACTTAAATTACTCAGTAAGTGCAATAGTCACATTTAATAGACAATCTTTGAATGGATTCTTTGTGCCTATTAATAGTGTCACAGTTTAAATAAAACTATTAAGCCGCCACCTTTTACATCTTTGGGTTTACCTTGTTGAATGTTTGGGGCAAAGGTTCAAGCATTTCTTTTCATGTACATGATCAGTAGCTGCTCTTAATCAAAATCTAGTTCTTTAAAAAAAACTCGTTTACAAATAATAATGAGTAGAAATTACCAACATGGACAACTAGATGAATTGTGGGTTCAAGTTTACTGATAGATAAGTTAAACATTAGAGCCATGAAGTGTAACGTTTGTGTATCATTTAACAAGCCTTGGAAGAGCATTAAAAGTAACTTATGTGTAATATGCAATACTAATAGAGCTTCACAGAACCCCAGAGGAAGCTGCAAATGTAATTCAGCATGATTCAGTCTGTCTGAGATGTTGAGATTATGTTCCATGAAGACCAAAATAAGGTTTCAACAAGATTTTCTTGCAAGCATGTAAATTCTCCAGATGAGGAAAAATGAAAATATAGTTAAAATTCCACCAGCTTAAAAACACACACATTTATAAGTGTGCTGAAAATAGATTTAAAGTTTTTATTTTCTTTGTAGTGGGTTGGCATATCTTATCTGGATTTTATGTTAAACCAATTAGGTTAAAAACCAAACATGTACATAGCATTTGTCACTGTATTAACGTGGAAGAGATAAAGAAGAGAAAAAACCATTACAATACAAGATTTTGAGTGCTGCTTAAAAGTTATGAGGATCAATCTTGCATCATATCTGTTAGGATTAGTAAAAAGAGAAAATAACAAAACCCCAAACCAAAGAGTTTATTATACAGTGTTTTGTTTTTTAGAAGTGCCCCACATTGTCTATATAGGACTTCCAGGTGGTGCCAGTGGTAAGGCATCTGCCTGCCAATGCAGGAGACACAGGAGTGTGGGTTCGATCCCTGGGTCCTGAAGATTCCCTGGAGACGGAAATACCAACCCACTCTAGTATTCTTGCCCGGAGAATCCTGTGGACAAAGGAGCCTGGTGGGCTACAGTCCATGGAGCTACAGAGTTGGATGCAACTGGCACGTGTGTGTGTGAACACACACACACACACACACACACACACACATACATACACACATTGTGGGCCATAATTAAAAGTTTCAGAACTGAGTTCTACTATTATCTGGTAGCTCAGGAGGTAAAAACACAGCTTCTCTGGATCTCAGTGTTATTCTTCTTAAAATGGATAATCTGTATTGGAAGATTTCTAAATACTCTTCCAGCTTGAAAACACCGTGAGAACCTACGTTTCATTTTACAAAGTTCCATTTGAAGAATTTTAAATACGTGGAAGCCGTTTGTGCTTGATTTTTCTGGTGGATATCAGCTGTGCAACAGAGTGCTGACCCGTATGTTACTTCTTAGCCTCCAGGAGAGGGTTCCCATACTGTGGGCTGCAGATCTCTGAGGAATCTTGGACTTATTGCACAAATTCACATGTGCACCAATATATATTTGTCACGTGGGTGTTCTACAGGGCTTATGTATATATGTGCTATCTCTTGTGATTAGAATAAAAACGTAAATCTGTTTAGAAATGTCACAGTGGTGTCACAGAATTCAGTGTAGTTCTTAATCATTATTTTCTCCATCATTGGATGCTAAAAGTAAAATCAATATCTTGAATCTATGAGTTTTTTTTTTTTTTTACTGTTAAAAAGGGTAGAAACCAGTAATTTGAGATGAACGTGTACTCACTGGGAGTACATTAATTGCTTATAATGTAAACTATTAAGCATTACCCTGGAAATTGTACCATTAATATTTTTTTCAAGAGCTTTGGAATATTTTATTCCATTTGAACACCTAGTTAGGGTTATGGGTCCATTTCCTGTCAAAATACTTGAAGTATTCCATTAGCTTACTGTTAGCAGTTTTCTTATGAACTCCTTCTAATGGTGAATAATGACTGCCATTTGTTGAGCGTTTACTGGGTATCTTGTATATGTGTGTGTGTGTGTGTGTGTGTGTGTATAGTATGTGAATATTTTTTTTCCCATTTCACAGATAAGATAATTAAGGCAAAAAGATTTTTAGGTATCTTGTCCGAGTCCTCACAGCCATTGGCAAAGATGGGAATCAGAATTGCCCTATGCAGCGTCATCAAAGCCCGCACAGTGACTGGGGCAGAAATTAATTTCAGGTTTAGCTTAACAGCACATATAGGTCCCGCAAGAAAATGCCTGCCAATACAGTCCATGTTCGGAAGCCCTGGTGTCATCCTCATGACAGAATTCCCTCTTTTGTGCCTCAGTTTACCCAACTTTGAGGTAGAGAAACATTTTATCGTTTAATTTTACTTTTCTTACTAGGATAATGTGTGAATTAGTTAATGCTTATAAAGAAGTGATTTGATGAGGGGAAAGCTCTATCTAAATGCTAAGTATTATTTATTATTCATGTAAGCATATTACTGTACCCTTCAATCACCTTTTTTTGGATGTTTCAAATGGGCAATTACTGTCTCTTTGTGTAAGGCTTTTAAATTTTTTAATTTAAATTAAAAGTTAATCTAATTTAGGAAAACTGCCAGCTGGAAAGGAACACAAATTTTTTTTTCCCTCTTCCTTTCCAAACAAAACAGCAATTCAAAATAGACTCTCTTTTAATATAGTAATGTGGGTAGGCTTTTCTGTGCTAGTGGTATTAGGAAGGAGGGCTAATTAGTAATGACTGCTTTGTGATGCTGGTAATCTATGTGTTAGGATTAGAGTTGATAATAGATCTGATTAGGTGGAATTAACTGATATTTAGAAGACTGGAGATTCCTTTGTTTATGAGATCTTCAGTTTGGGGGTACAATGTATAGCTGAAGTGGCTTAATCCTTGAAATCTAGTAAATATAGCTTTTCCACAATTCATTGCCCAAATATGACTAGGGTCAGGAAGCAATGGGGGTCATTTGAGCTCAAGAAGACCTTTAGTTCTTAAGACCTTACTAAGGAGCCCTACAAATAGTGAAAATCAGAGTTCAAAGATCAGAAATGTCAAGTGTGCTTTAAGGGGAAGACATATTTACCTCAGCTCTTCACTTAACATCTAGCAGTCCTTGATCAGAAAATCCTTCTATAACTCTCGTTCACATGCGTGTTGACACAAAAGTAACTAGTTTTCATTTTAAGATGGAAAGTGAAAAGTACCATAAAAGTATCATAAAAAAAAAAATCAAGTTTCCTTAATTCTCTTCTCCCACAAATTTACATATTCAACTTTCCTTTTAAAATAACCCATTTTAAATATTCCCTAGCACTATTAAATTTTAAGGAAGTATGCTTAGAAATCACATTATTCCCTTGTAGAGTTTCAGTTGCCCAGCAATATCATTAAATCCTCTGGAGTGATTCCAGCCCCATAAAAATTAGGGACCCCTTTACATTGTTTCCATATTCAAATGGAAATCTTTTTGCAAGTTAGTAATTAAAGTATTTAACCTCTCTCTCCCTCCATTTATTAGAAAACTCTTTTTTCTTTATTTTTTCAATTACGAAAAACTGCTAAAGCCAATCATGCATTTATTTTGATAAACCGCTTGTAACAGTCTCAGCTAAATTCTGCAAATACAAAAAAAAAAAAGCTAAATAATCACCCTGAGCAGATTTTGTAGAGACCTTACTCAACCTGTTCAGGGATAATTATGCCGAGCTTTTAGTATGGGGCAAAGGAAAACATAAAATTAAGGCATGAAAGAAAGTCTACCTATTTTGAGAAAATACTGGGATAATTGGTACTCTTTTTATTGCCATTTTATTATACAAAGATATTGTCTTGCCATGAAATATAGGTTTAGAGCAGTGAAATAGTACTATGTGGGGTTGAGAGAATTTCTGTGGTAGATGGATTGATTTAAAATGTAATAAAAATAGCAAATTGCTAAACAATGAATTGCTAGTCAAATTAGAGTTCATTATTTAAATGACTTCTTTGTCTTTTCTTTTTAATCATATGATATTCATAATTGCTTTGTTTCTGACAAGTACACCATAGCAGCCTTTTTTCTTGTGTTCTTTTTCTTCTTTCTTTTTTCTTTCAGGGTAGCTTTTGCTTTGGACCTATGACCATAAACTTTTCTTGAGAAATGGAAATGTCAGGAATGGTAGCGTCACATGCAAGGGCCTAGGAGAAACCTGCAGACAGAGTCATGATGTTGTAAATGGTGGTGATCTAAAATATGACCCTGATAATAGTTATGTGGTGCTTTGGAAATTTACCTCTTCGGTATATTGATTATCAGGGGCATATCCTAGTTTAGAAGGTCCTGAGGCTTACACACATGGGGCTCTGTTTTAATGGCACCCCACTCCAGTACTGTTGCCTGGAAAATCCCATGGATGGAGGAGCCTGGTGGGCCGCAGTCCATGGGGTCGCTAAGAGTCAGACATGACTGAACGACTTCACTTTCACTTTTCACTTTCATGCATTGGAGAAGGAAATGGCAACCCACTCCAGTGTTCTTGCCTGGAGAATCCCAGGGACGGGGGAGTCTGGCGGGCTGCCGTCTATGGGGTCACACAGAGTTGGACATGACTGAAGCGACTTAGCAGCAGTAGCAGTAGCAGAGGCTTACACACATGGGGCTCTGTTTTAAAGACAATAGTACAAACTAAAAATAAAAAATTAGGTACAGGTGTTGGAAGGGGCCAGTGCTGATGAGGATCACAAACTTCAGGATCATTAAACTTCACGGTAGACCTGCCTTTTCTGATTTCATATATGATAACTGAGAATGGGTATTTGAAGTCTTCATTTTGATCAGATTTGTTAGAATTTGTTTTCATAGATATTCATGCTTGAGAGGACAGGATTCTCTTTTTAGAAATGTTAATAAGCAGTACTCACTGTATTCCTGACACTGATGTTAAATATTACAGGGATTGGGAGTGAGTTTATAAAATTTGAATCAAAATTAAAAAAAATAAAATAAAATTTGAATCAATCATTCCCAACAGTTTATAAACTGTATGCTTCTATTGATAAACTGTGCTTACACCTGAAGGTGCTAAACTCTGATTAAATACTGAATTGTGTGGAACTCATATTAAAGAGGGCTTCTCTGGTGGCTCAGCTGGTAAAGAATCTGCCTGCAATTCGGGAGCCCTGGGTTCAAAAGATCCCCTGGAGAAGGGAACGGCTACCCACTCCGGTATTCTGGCCTGGAGAATTCCATGGATTGTATAGTCTGTGGGGTTGCAAAGAGTCAGACACGACTAAGCGACTTTCACTTCACTTCATTTCATATTAAAGAAGTCATGCAGGAAAAAAAAAGACCAGAACAGTCTTAAATTGTTGACATTAATAAAATTAATTAAGGCAGGGAAATTTTGACTCATGTTGAGCAATTCTTGTGGGAACTGAAAAGCTTCAGTAAAGGAGCCTTCCTGTAGTTGCCTTCATTTCCTCAGTATTATGGCCCTAAAGGGGCCTCCCACTTGCTTGTTCTCAGTCTGCTTGGTAGCCTATTGGCAGGGCTTCTTATACCAACAGAATAGATCCTCTTGTAACACTTTGGTTTCCAGGGGATCATCAGCAAGTGCTCCTGATTTGTTGGTATTTTCACACTTGCAGCTTCTAGTTGGACAGGCATTCATCTTTGGTAGTGGTTTTGTGTACATGAGTTCTCTTGTGTCTAGGGTATGCTTTGGTTCTTTTGGCCACACCATGCAATATGCAGAATCCTAGTTCTTAGTTCCCCGACCAGAGATTGAACCTGTGCCCGCTGCATTGGGATTGTGGAATTCTTAACCACTGCACCACCAGGGAAGTCCCTAGATTATGCTTTGAATCAGCACTTTTTTATTGAGTAACTGTGAAAAAGTGAAAATGTTAGTTGCTCTGTCATGTCCAACTCTTTGCGATGCCAGGAACTATAGCCCACCAGGCTCCTCTGTCCATGGAATTCTCCAGGCAAGAATACTGGAATGGGTAACCATTCCCTTCTCCAGGGGATCTTCCTGACCCAAGGATCGTATTCAGGTCTCCTGCAATGCAGGCAGATTCCTTACCATCTGAGCCACCAGGTTAAAGCTGATAATACCATCTTAATTTTGGGTGCTTGTGTGTGTGCTCAGTCGCTGAGTCGTGTCCAACTTTTTGTGACCCCATGGACTATGGCCTACCAGGTTTCTCTGTCCATTGGATTTTCCAGAAGTGGGTTGCCATTTCCTCCTCCAGGGGATCTTCCTGACTCAGGGATCAAACCTTCATTTCCTGTGTCTCCTACATTGGCAGGCAGATTCTTCACCACTCAGCCACTGGGAAGCCTATAGTCAGTCACAATTTATAAAATACTTTTGTGTCCATTACCTTCCTTGCTCCTCACAATTTTAAGAAGTAGGCAGTGTAAATGCTGGAGTTCACATTTTATAGAAGACAAAACTAAGGTTAGGGGACTTGCACTGGGTCATCTGATTAAGTGGCCGAATGAAGATTTTAACCCTGAGATTCTGACTCAATAGAGATCTTTTTTAATATTCACACAAAGATGCAATTTATTGGAGAGATGAGAAATGTAAAAAATATTTCTTAAATACATATATGTCTGTATATAGATATATATTCTCATAGTAACTATACTATATGAAAGTGTTAAGAAAATGTCTAAAGAAACAACCAGTGAAGTGTTGTTTATCTAGAGGGTGCTTCACAAACATGAATTAGTTATGCTATATGTATATGCTGTATACACATACACACACACATATATTGCATGCCTAAAGAATTCAGGGTACTGTATTAGAGATTATGTTAATTGATGACCATAACTGTGTGTGGTTTTGGGCCATACTTCCGTGAGAAGACAGAGCTATCTCCAAAACAGCCATCAGCAATTTTAGATATTCTACTTTTCTGCTTTTAGAAAATGCCATCCCAGACCAGGAAGCATTTCTTATCCTCAAATGGAATGTCTTCACACACCATGCTGTTCCATTTCCCTCTTCCAGTTGCCTCCATTGCTTGTAACCTTGGCTGAACTCTTCCATTGCGCGTTCTCTATAAATCTGCTAGTCACCACTCCCACAGTATAGCCTATTTATGACATTGCTGCAACCTTGTCTCTGAATTCTGGATTTCATCTTCACTCATCCAGGCTAATGTGTTCTAAAACTAGAGCTTTCCAGACTCTTCTGAGTTCTCGCCATAGCCTCACTGCCGCCAACTCTGCTTCTTCTTATCCTATTAAACGGCACTTCAGAGTTCTGCCCCGGCGTCCCCTTCTCCTTTCTCTTCTTCAAGTGAAACTGCTCAAGACCTCATTATTCACATGCTTCCAAATCAGCACCTTTAACAGTATTCCCAGTGATTCAAACAGCCTCCCTTTTTTGTCAGTTAGATAGGAAAGTCTGCCTCTCTGATATCCATTTGTTGGAGTTATTTCCTTAATGTATTTTGCTTTGAAAAGAACAAAAAGCGTTCCCCCAACTTTACAATTAAAAACAATACCAGCAGCTTATTAGATGCATGTCTTTTTGAAAATGAGAACGTAAGGAATGATTGCATCCCTATGTTTTGGAATCAATTTCAAACCCCTATGGTCTGATGTTAAAGCCCATATATAACCCATATTGAACTCAGTGCCTTGTTGTTTTCCTTCTACAACCCCTATTTTCTCTCTTTTTTCCCCCCTTTCATTCCATACAGCCAAAGGTAATACCTAAAAATAGCATGTTCCTAAGAGAGGAACTCGGAGAAGGCAATGGCAACCCACTCCAGCACTCTTGCCTGGAAAATCCCATGGACAGAGGAGCCTGATAGGTTGCAGTCCATGGGGTCGCTAAGAGTCAGGCACGACTGAGCAACTTCACTTTCACTTTTCACTTTCCTGCATTGGAGAAGGAAATGGCAACCCACTCCAGTGTTCTTGCCTGGAGAATCCCAGAGATGGCGAGCCTGGTGGGCTGCCATCTATGGGGTCGCACAGAGTTGGGCACGCCTGAAGCGACTTAGCAGCAGCAGCAGCAGCAAGAGAGAAACTCACCCTACACAGTTGAAAATTCATTATACATAAACCAGCTTTTAAGTGGATGACAGAGTATGGTTTCTTTATACAAATGGCTCATTCATTTTATAAAATTTTTTTCATACAGTTTGAATATCATGTATCTCTAGTGTAGTAATATTATCTGATTTACTAAAAATGTTTATGTAGAGTTGTTTGGCACTAGATGTTCTATTTGAGAGGGCACCACAGACTGCTAAGGTTCCTCTCTTAAACTAATATAAGAACTTTAATTGAATCTTAATTTCCTCCCTGAATAGGATTTTCTTAAATCCTCATTCTTAGGGAAAATGTATGTTAGAAAGTAATAATGAAATTTTGCTTCATTGTTTTTGCTTTTTTTTTTCCTCTTAAAAAGATGTTCCTAATGTAAAACATATGTAAAACAATATCAGAAACTACATTTGTTTGAACACATAATGATTTCAGTACACTCAGAATATTCTACTTTTGAGAAGACCTAATTTAAAATTGTATTACTTTGTTTGCTCGATAATTTTTGAGGTTTATATCATAGAATTCTAAAGGTGAATTGGATACCCTTGTGGTTCTGAATGACATGTTTGGCATATGCACCACCCCCCCCTTTTATTCCCCAGAAAAATCAGTATAAAATGACATTTTAAAAATGTTTTAAAAAGCTATCCTGGTAAGTTCATTTTAATCTTCTAAAACTGAAAATACCTGACAAAATCATTTCTTTATATCTGCTTTGTCCTGTCCTAACAACAGACTTCTTTTTCCTTCTTTCTTGGTTTGTGCTTTGTGAAATTTGTGTTCACAAAGGTCTTTCATTTAGCAATTTCCTGATGCATAACTATTGTTCAAGTCTGTAGAGGGTACTTTAACTCATTTATTCCTGAAGGGCTCTTTGTGGCAAGTTTAGGTACATTCCTCCTAGAGGCAGGGAATGGAGGCCTGACCTCTGGAGTGCCTTCTCCCTAGGGCTGCAGAGAAACTCTCCATTACTTTGCCAACATCAGGCTGCCTCCACTACAGAGACAAAAACGAGGCAAAATTCCTTCTTGTGTTTTGCTTCTGCCCCGATAAATCAAGAAAACTTCATGTGCAAGCCTCTTCTTTAAGAGCATCCTCCTAGCTGACAGGAACTTAATCTAACATTATTTTCACTACACAGTACTGGCAGACTTACATGAACATTCAGCTTGTTCCAAAAGTTTGTTTGCAAATAATTGAAAGGTAGGCTGCAGGATCTCAGTAGTTCTCCGTATGGCTGGGGTTCTCATCCAGTCTGTAATAAGAGTTCTGTTTGTTTACCTGTGTTATGGTATGAAGAGACTTGACCATCTCTCATGAATTACGTGTATTCAGAATTTCAAATTAGCAATTAGCAAGCAGGGAATGTGGCCTCCTTCTTCTCTGTGGCTCTGGTAACAGGAGGGCAGACTCTTGCTGGCTCTGTCCTTGTTGGGGGAGCCCTGGAAATAAGACCTGCATTGTCTCAGCATCCAGGCCTCCCTATCCCAGGGCAGGGATTCTGAAAGTAGAGTCAGGCGAGTGGGAGCAGCGCCAGCGAGGGGGATGTGGAGAAATGGGGATGAGGGGGTAGGTAATGAGAATAGGCTGTCCACGCCTGTATATATTTCTTCATTTCCTAGTTTACCATCCTCTTGCAATCCCATTCTCTCTCAATAATTTATTGAAAAGGTTTGGGATGAGCTGTTAGGGGACCTCCCAGGGAAGACGGAGAGAGGGCAAGAATAACATTAATCCTAACCAAAACCCCTATATGTTGGGGGAATGAACAGATTCCTTTTATAGAACTTGAAAATGAGCCTTCAGGAGGTTAAATAAGCTGCTTACAGTTTCACAGCTAGTAAGGGGTGAGGCAGGATTCAAAAGCATGTCTTTCTCATTCCAAAGCTTATGCTCTCTCAGGCATATGACAGGGCTTTACACAATGAGCAGGAAGGGAGTGCTCTTTTTCATTCGCCTCCCTCATTCTTTATCTCTTCTAAAGAAGATGGTAGGGAAGTGGAGTGACAAAGAGATAGAGAGAATGGGGTGGGGGGAAGAGATAAGGAAAATACCAGTAATTATGATAATAAAGATACTAAGTATATATGATTTGCTCAACACAGTTATAAATGCTTTACTTATGCTAGTCTATGTGCACTGATTCAAATGGTAAAGGATCTGCCTGCCAATGCAGGAGACCTGGGTTCAGTCCCTGGGTCGGGAAGATCCCCTGGAGAAGGGAATGGCAACCCACTCCAGTGTTCTTGTCTGGAGAATCCCATGGACAGAGGAGCCTGGCAGGCAGTCCATGGGGTCGCAAAGGGTTGAACACAACTGAATGACTAACACACACGTGTAAAATGTACCTCAACTCTGTGAGGTTCAGCTATTGTTGTCAGTTCCATTTTGCATGTGGGAACACTAAGGCATGGGGAAAGTATCTTGACCAAGATCCCATGACTAGTGTGTGGGAACCATGCTCCACACTTAATTCCTTGAGAATTTAAAGCCTGTGTTCTAGTGCTTCTGTCTTAATACCCATCCCATGTCCCTTTCCTCTGCCAACCCAGACTGGAAGATGATTGGGAGCAGGAGGGGTGAGTGCTCAAGAGGAGGATTTGTCTGCTTGCGTTTTAAGAGATCAACATGCTCTCTTTCTTCCCTGTTTAATACTTTCTTTTTTTCCCTCTCATGCTAAAATCCAAACATCTTGACTTCCCTCTGAGAGGGCCACTGTGGCGTGACTTTGGGTGGGAAGCCCACCTAGTGCCTAGAGGTTCTTCATGTATGAGAATTATGTTTGCATGGTCGGGGAGGAAGGAGGCTGGCTCACTACCAGCAATCCTAATATTTTTGAGATATACAGACATATACAAAGATGGAATCAGTCTGCCATGAACAGGACCTAGATAAAGGATGTGAAGTGTGTATGTGCCCAGTTGTGTCCAACTCTTATCGACCCTATGGGACCCACTAGGTTCCTCTGTCCATGGAATTTTCCAGGCAAGAATACGGGACTGGATTGCCATTTCCTACTCCAGGGGATCCTCCTGACCCAAGAATCAAACTTACATCTCTTGCCTCTCCTGCGTTGGCAGGCAGATTCTTTACCACTGGCACCATCTGGGAAGCTCTTACAAAAAGGATGGATGGGGGTAATTAGAAAGAAGGGATTATAAAGTAATGGGTCTGGTTTTCCTCTGTACTTTGTGAAATCTAGCCTGTTACTCAATAAGCACATCTTGTAGGGTAAGACAAGGGGATTTAGGAGGCCTGGCTCCAGCAATATGGGCATTTAGTTATTAACAGACAAACCAATGAGTTCTTAATAGTTTTACACTTGAGTCTCACAGGTTAAGACTCGTAGGCTGTTTAGATAAATCACCCTTTGCTGATTCTAAGTTGAGTGAGTCTAAACTGTTACGATATATATTGTCTGGAATTCATTCAACAATAAAAGCTATGTTCTTGTCAGTTACAAAATTCACTGGCTTGTATAATGCTCTTTTTAAAGTGTATCAGTGATCGGACAGATTCTATCCAGGTACTCATTCTTCCTAGCCATCTGTGAGTATCTGCTGTGTCCTGAGCTCTGTGCTAGAGGTCACTGGGGAATAGTTTCCCTGCTCATAGGTCCTGGACTGGTTTGTGGAGGAAACAGACATGTAACTGATCATGACACAAATGTACTTAGCACTGTACTGGAGAAGCACAGGGCTTAAGCAGGAGCCCTAAGGTTGGATACAGGTTCCATGGTTTACCTTGCATCTTGAGGAATTTTCATAATCTTCTGTATCTAGTTCTTTATCTCTAAAATACAGTAATAACAGTTTTTCACAGAGTTATTAGATGAGTTAAATGGCACAGTGTGTATAAACACTTCTGGCATTCTTTCTGGCACTTGGTAGGTACTCAATAAATTACTGAATCTCGACAGCATGCCCTGGGAGTATGGAAGAGGAGGCACTTCATTCCTTGGGTACTTTGAGCAATATCTCATCAAAAATTGACATTAAAGGTGGGCCTTCAGTGATCAGTTCCTGGAGAAGGAAAAGGCAACCCACTCCAGTATTCTTGCCTGGAAAATCCCACGGGTGGAGGAGCCTGGTAAGCTACAGTCCATGGGGTCGCAGAGTCGAACACGACTGAGCAACTTTACTTTCTTTTCTTTCAATGATCAGTAAGAGATTGCCAGATTGGGGAAAGGATAGAAAATGGGAGCTAAGTTGTGAGCCATTTACTTGTTTTCTCATCTATTTCAAAGGGTAATCAGGAAGTACTCTGAGGTTCAGAAATGCCTCACCAAATTTCATGCAAGTTTTGTTGAAATATAAGATTATGGCATATCACCTAACATCGGTTCTTATTAAGAAATTGTTCCTGCTTAGGAAACTCTTATTATCATTAACTATCTTCATTAAGTATTTTCATTTTAGAGGACTGTTTTTGTTTTTTTTTTTTTAAATATCTTCCTTTGGCTTCTTCATGTTATTAAGAATCTAAATGTGCTAAACATTGTGCTGAGTGGGAAAAGGTCTCTGTCCTTGAGGAACTTGTCATCTCTTGGATATAGAGCAGATGTATGAACAAGTGGATTACAGTATGAGTATTAAGTGCCATCATTATGGAGACCATCCTTCCTGGTTTGCGTAGTAGAGTAACAGTTTATATCTCTTGTCCTGTCATGATTCTTAATATCTGTCATTCTCAAGCGTGTCCCAGTTGAGCAACAAATCTTACGGTCACATAAGTTACGCATGTGTACACGATATTTTGCATATACGTTGAAGATCATGTGACAGGCAGGAGAAATCAAGGATTACTTTCTCAGAAAAGGTGAATTTTGAGCCGGGGTAAGATCGCTGAGGGCATTGAAGTCAGAGAAGCACATTTTACATGATCTTGGGATGTAGGGGGGCTTCCCAGGTGGCTCACTGGTAAATAATCCAGCTGCCGATGCAGAAGACACAGAAGACATGGGTCCAGTGTAGGAAGGCACTAGGTATTCAAGAAACAATGGCACACAGAAAGTTCCTTGTGGCTGGAGCTTTGTGGCCTGAGGGGTTAAGTAGTGGGGATAATTTTTAGGAGAGTAGTGAAGAATGAAACCAGATTTTAATGATTAAGGAATGAATGAAAGTTGAGGAAGGTGAGATGTTAAATATAGACACCTTTTTAAGGAATTTGGCAGTAAAGGGAAAGAGTGACTGAGGTGATAGTTTGAGATGAAAGATAGCACTTGGTCATTCTTAAAATTGGTGGTGAATGTCAGAAGGGAAGGGGAGAAAAGCATGAAAGAGAAAGGGCTAAGTGAGGGCATGAGATCCTAAAGGAGGTGGGAAGATACAGTCTGGTGCCCAAGAAAATGGGCGAACCTGTGAAATGGGCTGTGTCATCTTGGCCAAATAGTTTTACTTTCCTAGACCTTAATTTCTTCAAATCTAAAGTGAGGGATTGAAGTGAAGCTTCTAATTGTCCATCTAATTATGGTTCTGCATTTTATCAAAATATTGTGAGAGGCTAAACCAGTTACATGCACCCTCCTCATCCTGTGAAAGAGAGGGCTCCATAGATTAAAGTTTGGGTTACAGGTAAACAGATTTCCTTATATTAGGACCTGTCAGAGCCTCTAGAATGCTAACGCATAGTAAGAATATTAAAGAGAGGGTTATAATATACAACAGTTCTCAAACTGATATAACTATGTAATCTAGCATGTCATGTAGCATACTATGAAAAACATTTATCTAAGCATTTATTCTCCCAAGTAATTAACAAAAAATGTTTTCCTAAGTTAATGGGCTAACTGCTTAATGGATATTGTCTCTCATGAGCATGGTGTTTGCTTGGAAATGATGTATTTCCTTCCAATATCAAGAAGAAGATGAAGAAGAAGAAAAACCCTGGGCATATAGAATATTGGCAGAAATAAAACACACAGCCCTGTCTAGGCATCATTGCTTTGAGATGGTGACAGAGATCTGGACTGTACAGCTCTTCCTTTGGATAAGCTAAAGAAAAAGCATTATTGGCTTATAAAGATTTTATAAGGAAGGCCAAGAAGACAAGTGCTGTCTTACGTGTATGATTTCAAAAGTTCCAAAAGGCTTAAGGAAAGTAATTATGGAATAATGTGCCTGGGTTGGAAAGATCCCCTGGAGAAGGGAAAGGCTACCCACTCCAGTATTCTGGCCTGGAGAATTCCACAGACTGTATAGTCCATGGGGTTGCAAAGAGTCAAACATGACTGAGCAACTTTCACTTTCAAGGATATTTAGGTCATTGTAGTTCAGATATCATCTAACATCTTTATTTCTTATCACTTCAGTACATTTTAATATGAAATTTAATATACTGTTTAACAATGTACTTTACTGGCAATATTGGGCCTCCCAATAATGTTTTCCTTTTAATAGAATTTCCTAGCATGTATGCGTTCTTTTTCAATTCTTTTTTTTAGCTTGAATGGTTATTTCATATTTATGTTTTGTATCTGTAGGGTTTCTTTATTGTCATAATCCCTCTTATTTTGGTTGCTTTAGATTGTAATCATCATGAGCAAGCAAACCTCTTCCCTGCACATGGAGTTTCCACAGAAAGGCTATTTTGTTGATTGATTCACCAGTCTTTTTACTGAGCACCTACTATGTGCTAAGTACCATGCTAAGACTGGAGAAAGAATGAGAGAATAGGACACACTCTGGCCTTCCTTGCCGTTTTCATTTCTCTTGCCCTTGGTGCTTCTTCCTCAGGATTCAGCTCCTCCTTCTCTTCTGATCTTCTTGGCCGCTGTCATTTCACTGAACATGCAGACACAAACAGATACACACACACACACACACATATACTGATTAGATAAAGGGTCTTGATTAGATAAAGGATCTGTAGCAACTGTGGAAGCTGCTGGGATCTGAGACAGAGTCAGTGGGATTTGTTTTCACTTGGAAACTGGAGGCGTGGTTTCAGGTGGGTGGTGGCTGGTTTACTGAGCTCTGGTTTACTTTGCTCTGTTGATTTGAGTTGCCTCCGGTTTCCTTAGGTGAAAATGGATCATGGAAGAAACTGAAGCTGTGGTTAAAGGAGGTACTGAGGGGCTTGGCTGCCTCTTCTGAGACCTGGAGTTCTTTCAGGGACTGGCTGTTGCCTACACGTTCAGGGGGATGTTGCACACAGATGTGACTTCTTTCACTTTTCTTCACAGATTCTTAAATTGTGTTTACCTTCTTGTTTCCCTGACTCTCTTTGGTACAAAGGTCAGAGGTTTCATTTGATTACTTTTTGGTTCTCTGTTAAACTCAGCTGGGTCACCTTGTTCCACATAGCTATTTAGAATTTGTTCTTTTTTTTCTCTCTCTCTCTTTCTTTCTCCTTTTCTCCTTAACGTGTCCACTGTTAGGAGTTAATGCTCTCTCCTTTTATTTCTACGGACTAGATGTCAGAGGACACCATATTAATTGAAGTCTGTCTCCTCTATTACCTTTCAGGAATAGACTTTCAAACCCCTTTTGGAATGATAATCTTCAGTAGAAAGAAATGTGTAATAGATTGTTTTTTAAACTCCGTTTCCTAATTCTTTCATTGCTTTGCATTTGGGCTATTTGATTTCGCTGAAGAGGCTTTATTGGTCTCCTTGCCATGCATAAACATAAATTGTGTTTAAGCATATAAGGTGCTTCTAGCTCCTTGAAAGAAAATACATTTGATATCGCACTGCTGTACATTGTTGACTTGTTTCTAACACCACACTTAAGAGCACAATTATAAATAATTTTGCCAACATCTCCTACTGGTACTTCTAATTAATCTCTTGGATGTGTCTAGAAAGACCAGCCCTGTGCCTGCCTTTGCTCCTTATGGAGTCAGTTCTCCTGTGATAATCTCTTATCTGAACAATTAACTGAGAATATAAAATCCTTCTTTTTTAAACCTGGTAGAACTGCATGCCAAAAAATTCAAGTTATATATTTTTAAATCAAAATTTTATTTTTCATAGTTTTCTGCAATGATGCAAAACAGAACATTTTATTTTTGTGAAACATAGCCTTATTTGTTAAGACAGTAATGTTAGGATTCAGATCAGTTCAGTTCAGTTCAGTTCAGTCGCTCAGTCGTGTCCGACTCTTTGCCACCCCATGAATCGCAGCATGCCGGGCCTCCCTGTCTATCACTAACTCCCGGAGTTCACTCAAACTTATGTCCATCGAGTCAGTGATGCCATCCAGACATCTCATCCTCTGTCGTCCCCTTTTCCTCCCACCCCCAATCCCTCCCAGCATCAGAGTCTTTTCCAATGAGTCAACTCTTCGCATGAGGTGGCCAAAGTACTGGAGTTTCAGCTTTAGCATCATTCCTTCCAAAGAACACCCTGGGCTGATCTTCAAAATGGACTGGTTGGATCTCCTTGCAGTCCAAGGGACTCTCAAGAGTCTTCTCCAACACCACACTTCAAAAGCATCAATTCTTCGGTGCTCAGCTTTCTTCACAGTCCAACTCTCACATCCGTACAGATAGTCTTCCCTATAGTATAACAAAACAAATGCTTAGGATGAATTTGAGTAAATGATGAAAATTTTTAAACAAGAGCTCACTTTTGGGTCTTTCTTTACTCACTTCATGGAGAGAATCCTTGGGAACAAATTAAAAGACTTTGATTTATCTTTTCCTTGTACAGAACATTGTGTTCTTTATTGTAATTGAAAATTCCTCTCCTCTTGGTTGTAGTACATATTTTCTTCTTTCCTTATTCCACAACTCCCACTCTGTTTTTGTTTGTTTTTAATTCTTCCTAAAAGGGGTTAGAATTTTTTCTTCAATTCTTTGAAAGAAAAGGAGAGTTGATTGTCACTAACCGATTTTAGTGTAAGTAAAATGAAATATTGGTTAACCAAAGGAAATCTGACTAGATTGAACAATTGTATAACTACTCATTAAAGGCTGCTGCTCCATGACTTACTGGTGGTGTTACTCCTGGATTAACTAACGTGCTATACTGTATTGTGGTCATATTAAAGTCACTTTTTAAAAATAGCTCACATCATGTGCAAACTAAGAAAGGGTCCACTTAGAAACCAGGGACAGCAAACTCAGATGCTTCCTAGGACTAGATTGCTTAGAAATGAATGAAGGAGGACAAAAAACAAGTTCATTCCTTCTTTGTCACCACTGAGCACTGGCAGATTGTTGACTTGGGAAAATAAAGGCTCAGCATTGCCAGATCTTTATTCCTTTCTTTCCTTGATAGAGTAGATATTCCATTTTATGTAGATTTCATCAATTTAAAAAAATTATTAGATTTTATAAACACTGTACAGTCTGCATTTTGTACATGGACTGTCAGTTTGTGCTTCTGGAAACCCTGTCAGTTTGAAAGATAAATTTGGGATTATACTAAAAACAATATGCATAGTATTTCTAATTCTGTGGTCTCTGATCAGTGGTGCATTTCCTTTGGGAAAAAGTTTATTTTCGAGTTCTGTGGTCCTGACTCTAAGCAAAAAGCCTGGAAGCCAGTTTGGGTTGATAGTTGCCCCAAAAGCATGTTGGAAAATGTCAGGAGTTATAAGTCAGTTCCTAATACTGTCCGATGAAATCTTCAATCTTAGTCTGGACTGAGTCTGCAGTTTTCCATATCAGATTGGAGTAAGACCTATTAAGAACTCAAAAAGAATTTTAACTTTTGTCACCTATTTCAATTAACCTTAAAATTTATAAAATTATATTTTTTGGTATAATTCTATCTTTGTAACACAAATTATATTCTTTTTGTTCTTCCTTCTTTAGAATGTAAAGCAACTAAATATGTACAAAATAATATTTTATATATTCAGAACTCTTCAACCAGACTTCAACTTTTACTTCACTTTTAATTTTTTTGTGTTTTCTCCCTAAAAAGAACTAGTGTTATTCATAATCATACCAAATAATTACAGAATTGCTTTGTTATATTTTGTTTATTATATATATTTATTGAGATTAGCTATCCTTTTTAAAAATAATTCCATTCCAAATCAGGACTAGTTTTTGGTTCTTTTCAGACTTGCCAGCTGTTTTATACATTTGTTTCTATTGCTAGGGATTGCTGTACCATGGTATTTTTTCCGTCATAACTGTATAATCTCGTCTCAGTTCTTTATTTTCAAATTTATGTCCATGATATAACCTTTTGTTTTGAGTTCTAATTATGTCCATTCCTGAGTTAGCCACACCAGTTATCCCTGTTGTGATATCATCTTTGAAATTAAGTATCGTGTGTTCTTTCTTTATTGAAGGCAGTTAGCTGGAGTGTTTAAGAAATACTGGCCTCATCCTTGGGGAACAGTGCAGTAGGCTTCTTTGACATTGAATCATTGGTTCTTTCATAGGCCCAATTTGGTCATCTGATTTATGTGCTATGTATCTTAACAATTGAAGGGTAGTAACATACTGGAGAAAAAGTACATGTATTTTAATGTCTGGGTCATCCAAACTGAGGACACCTTAAGCTGCCAAAGTGAAATTATCTGTAATTTTGAACTTATTTTAAAGTACAAAATACAAGTATTCTAGTTATACTTGTGGTTTTAGAAAGTATTTCCTTCTCATTTGGATTCTCAAATACATAATATAACCCTGTAGCATATTATGTGCGTTTGTGACACTCCCATGGGGACCTTGGGCTCATAAACCAGCAAATAGATTATATAATGCTGCATAAATGCTGTATTTTTCATCTGACAGACATAATCTTGATCCTATATTTTTATGTTACCTAACTGCTTCAGAATACCACTTTTGAAGCAACCCATCAAAATGGAAATTGCTTCTAAAACATGTAGCAATAAATATTGGTCAAGGCTCTGTGTAATTCAAAGTGACTCAGTACTTGAAAACCAGTCGATTGAAATTCTCTGTTTTTAAAAAAGGTTGATCATTTCCATTTTATGGAATTGTTTGATTCCTTTCTACCTTAGTTAGCCATATATTTTCCTTCTTTTAGTAAACATTCTTTTTTTCTGATTTGTCTGAAGTATGTCTGAGAGTGAATCAACCATAAAGACAGGCATAGATAGAATGAAAATCCATAATATTGGGAATTTATATGATATGGAAATTTAAATTGTATATGAGATCAAGACACATATGTGGGACTCATAAAACCAGATATGAAGGGATGAACATCAAGTTGAGTTTGATAAACAAAACCCGAGCTTTGTCTCTGCTCTGTTACATTTGAAAGACTTGATGCCAGAGCTGAGATTTCTTTCCAGCATTTCATAATCTCACTGTTGTATCACTCATTTGAAAGCCTACTTGCTTTTTCTGCTTTTCTCTTCACCAATAATTGTTAGACTCACTTGTCCTTTTCTGAGAGACATGAAGGGAAACCTCCTAAAATTTGCGATCTGGTTTGGCCAAATCCACCTGCAATGCAAGAGACCCCGCCTGGTTCAATTCTTGGGTTGGGAAGATCCGCTGGAGAAGGGATAGGCTACTCATTCCAGTATTCTTGGGCTTTGCTGGTGGCTCAGATGGTAAAGAATCCACCTGCAGTGCGAGAGACCTGGGTTTGATACCTGGGTTAGGAAGATCCCTTGGAGAAGAGAATGGCTACCGACTCCTGTATTCTGGCCTGGAGAATTCCATGGACAGTGGAGCCTGGCGGGCTATAGTCCATGGGGTTGCAAAGTCAGACATGACTGAGCGACTTTGATGTTCGCTTTCACTTGGTGTAATGGAAGATTTTCGGGAATTTCCTGGCACTCCAGTAGTTAGGACTCTGTGCTTCCTACTGGGAGTCCTGTCTGGGAGCCAGGATCCCACATGCCACATGACATGGCCAAAAAACCCCCAAAAAACAAAAGATGCAAAGAAAAAAGAAACGAAGAAGGTTCTAGAGCTGTCAGCTCTGGCTGTAGGTCCTTCTTCCTCTCATCCACTTTATCTTATCTGGCTGAATAGTCAGGTGAGTGCTTCCTTCACTGTGCTTACTTCTTTGTCAGAAGCATTCTGAAGCTCCCAACTTTTACTGCACTAAATCTGAATTCCCCCTTCTAAGGCTACAATAACATGGTCTCATCTTCCATTCTAAGTGGGGATTTTTAAAAAATGTAATTTTCCCCTAAACATATGTGCATTTCTCCATTTTTGCCTTTGTTCATGTGTTCCAAATCCTCTTCATTCTCTATACCCAGTTTCAAGGGTCATCTTATAAATATAACTGTTTTAGGCTCATAACAGTTTTAGACTCTGATCTCTTTCAATTCTAATATATATATATATATATATATATATATATATATATATATATTACCACTTTATTTGTTACATTATATTATAACATATTATAATATGTTATATTATGTTATCTTTCTCAGTTATATTATGTCTTAGTTTTATTTGCTATTTTACAACCTGAATGCCAGACCTATGATCATGTCTTTTATGACCAAGTTCCCATATGTTTTCCATACAAGTAGGTGTCATTAGACACTTTATTGGTGATTGATCTCCTGGCTGTTTCACATGAAGTAACTTTTATAAGCAGACATGGGCATAAAGACATTGGATTTTAGTATGTTTCACTTCAGTGAGAGTGAATGCTATAGAAATATCCCGTCTACAAAGTGGAGGTATATGCTCAGTTATTTTCTGACAAAATTTGTTAATGAAGACTAATACATGAAATGAAACCTTAAGGACTTATTGAGTATTTATTTTATAAAATATAATTGACACAGTATGCAGTTTTCACTATGTGGGTTAATCCCTGACTTTTAAAGCATTTGTGCACTAACTACTAACTTACCCATTTGCAATGATGTCTCTTTGTGGTCTTTTCATTAGATGGGTTGGTCTTCCTAAGCGAAGATTTGCGATTTACTCTACATGTTATTATTCACTTTTTATTTCTACTTCAAAAAAGGACTATTACTAAAAACAGATCGTGAAAAACTAGTTAGCATATAAGAGAATAAAGACAATATACTACTAAAATTTTAAGCTTGCATTGTTAGTCTAAGTGCAGAACATCTTGTTCCCTAGGTAGACAGGTACTTAATCAAATGGTGAGTGGAAAAAAGTGTAAACTAATTGCTTTTGTGACTAGATTCTCTATTCTTGACTCTGTTTCTCAAAGAGCAGTGCTTTGATGTGAAGTCAGTTGACCACTCGCAGTTACCTCATTTTGGAGTGAAGTCTAGCACTCTGAAAAGATAAATTATTCTTTGGGGAGCAATACAGTTTACTAAGCTGTGTATGAGGTTGGGGGGTCAGGTGATCTGACTGTGTACAGATTGTAAAAGGCAAGTGTCAACTGACAGTGTGTTCTGTTCTCTAAACCAGCACTCGAAGACTAGTGGTTCAGCTTGCAGCTCCATTCTTACACCACTGGTCTAACAGAAAAAGGTTTTATTGTTTGTTGGCTAGTTAAGCCCTACACTGGTTTAAAATGTTTAGATACTACTGCCACTTCAGTATTATATCTAGTGAATCTAGGGTGGCCTTGGAGGGCAGGAAAGAAGGGGTTAGGGAACCTCTGGTATAGTTTCATTTCTCTGAATACCGTTCTCCTTTTCTCTTCTAAACTTTCCAAATGCTTCTGAGAATCCTAACTTAAATCTTGTCTATCATTTTGGTAATACCATTATTCTTAACCAAAATATCTCTCTAGAAGCCTCTAGCTCTGTGTGTGTGTGTGTGTGTGTGTGTGTGTGTACACAGTCTCAGGCACATTGATATGAAATTTATGAAGGAATGACTGATGACTTTAAATTATAATAAATTTTCCAAACCATATTCAACAAATGCAAATACATCATTTGCCTTTCAAGGGGCATTTGTCCTTCCTGTTTAGGAAGTACTTTATGTCCCATGCCACCTTCTTCTGATTATCTTTAGTGTTGGCAGGGCTTGCCTTGTGGTTCAGCTGGTAAAGAATCTGCCTGCAATGTAAGATACCTGGGTTTGATCCCTGGGTTGGGAAGATCCCTGGAGAAGGGAAAGGCTACCCACTCCAGTATTCTGGCTTGGAGAATTCCATGGACTGTATAGACCATGGGGTTGCAAAGAATTGGACATGACTGAGTGAATTTCACTCACTTAATTTTGGCAATATTTATCCCTCAGATAAGGGCTTCCCTGATAGTTCAGTTGGTAAAGAATCCACCTGCAATGCAGGAGACCCCCATTCAATTCCTGGGTGGCGAAGATCCACTGGAGACGGGATAGGCTACCCACTCAGTATTCTTGGGCTTCCCTTGTGGCTCAGCTGGTAAAGAATCCGCCTGCAATGTGGGAGACCTGGGTTTGATCCCTGGGTTGGGAAGATCCCCTGGAGAAGGGAAAGGCTACTCACTCCAGTATCCTGGCCTGGAGAATTCCATGGACTGTATAGTCTATGGGTTCACAATGAGTCGGACACGAACGAGCAACTTTCACATCCCTCAAATATATATATGTATATGTGTGTATATATATATATATGTGATAAAATATATCATATGTATATGACATATGATAAAATATAACCCTTAAATATATATAGGAAGAAATATATATGTGTGTGTGTGTGTGTGTGTGTGTGTATGATTTGAGAAAATAGCTTCATGTCACTTGGAGCCAAGCTTAGTAGATGAAAAAGAGAACTAATCAAATGAAATGAATAATGTTTGGCTTCAAAAGAGTTGTAAATATAAAATAAGCTTGGTTTTCTTGTGTAGTTCATAACTAGAAATACATGTGTAATGTCGCAGTATATATAGGGCAGCATCACTCACACATTTCTCGCTGCTTTTCAGTTCCAGCCTTTGCTTTACATACCAACGAAACTTCAGGTGTGTTGTATTGCTCATCAAAGTACCACTTTCAGAAGATTGTACTTGAAGGGGTTTTTAATAGCACTACAAAGACTGCTCTGCCATGCCACCGAAAAGCTCTCCCCTGCGTTAAGTGTACATTTAATCAACATTATGGCAATTATAGCTCTTCTTGAAGTCCTTCACCCTCTGTTTTGTGGCAGGAACTTTGTCCAGGATAAAACTGTCATGAGTAGAGGTAATCTGAAATTCATTCTCCTTCTGTTTATGTCAGGATAAGTTGGGGGGATGGGCATGGATACCCATTTTTTTGATAATTGAAGGAATTACAGCTGAAATCTATTCTGAACCTCCAAGATAACTTGTTAGAATTTCCAACACTTAAAAATGTTGTGATGTTATTTCTCAGTCATTTCTTTGCACTGTTTTAATAATCTCATTGGGTATATTAATGAGAAGTTGTTATGAGGCTTAATGCCAAATTGAAAAAGTCCAAATTTGATGACTCTCAGATAGTTTTGTGTCCTTGATAAATTTTACATGTGATTTTTTTTTCTATACAGCTATATTTTTTTAAAAAAAGAGTATTGTTGTCTTCATATGTTTTTATGAGTTCTTCACTTAGTAGTTTAAATCATATGTCTTTAACACAGTGCTGCAAACTCATTGCTGAGAGAGTGACGTTCTCCTTACATAGTCACAGTGAATCCCAAAGTGTCAGGGAGCATACCCTGGTTTGGTTTCCCAGTTATCTGTTCAATAGCATTGTATTTCATGTCTTTGGGAAAACTATTTGAAGAACTCAAATATACAAATTAAGCTTTTACTTACTTCAGGTAATGATACTGTTGGACCATTGGTATTGACCTAGAAGAAATGCAGGCTCAGCCTTCCTATAGATGAGTCTTGATGCTATGAAAACTAACATAACTTTAATCTGAAATCATAGGTCTCTACTGAGCAAGGTAGCAGTTGTTCTGAACTCTATATGGATCATGTCACTTTTGAAGTCACGGGTTTAGTCCTGGAGTGCCTGTGCCAAACATGAATTTTATTTAGAGGATGTTGTGGTGAAAAAAAGTAAATCATCTTGAAAAACTTCTGTTTCAAATTTAACGAAACTGGGAAAACTTGGCTTGGCAATAGGAAGAAATAGCTCAGGGAAGATAAGGTAATTTTATAGTTTTTCCTTATTTGAAGAGCGTTTGCCTTATATAGAACTAGTAGACAGGTTCTGCATGCAGCACTAGAGGGTAGAAATTAACTTGGAAAATGATATTTCTCATTTTCAACTAAAAAAGTAACAAATTAGGCAAGATGGAGTATAGGAATGAGAGAGTCAATTCCCAAACCTGGTTAAGAATATGAAAGTGTATTTAGGTGCTTTGGGCATAGGACCTATGACTTACAATCTTACATGGACCCAACCTTCAAAAAGCTTGTAGTACAGTAATCAAAATAAGCTTATTTATAACTCTAACGGTAGAAAATAATGCTTTATTAGATTGTGCTGATAAAGTCCTATGGGACATGGAGGAAAAAGATTACTTTGAGTGGATGAACCATCAGTCTCTCCCTCTTAGAGCCTCAACCAGGGATATGTGCTGATAACTAGACTGTACGCTTGAGAGAAACTTTAGAGAAGTGAACAAGGAGGGGAAAGACCTGAGGTTCGATGGGTTAAATTCTACCACTGGGACTCGACCATGTTATAAAACTTCTGGGCCTCTATATCCTCATCTAGAAAAAGAAAATTATAGTATCTGCCATGATTTAATAACAGAACTATCATTAGGATCCATCTGGATAGTGTTTGTAGAAGGTATTTTCAAAAACTCAAAAAAAAAATGATGCAAATATTAGGGATTGCTATGACATAACATTTCATTTATCTTGCCTGACTATGTTTAGGCAAGTAAAGGCCAAATTTTTTTGACTTTTAGTAATCGCCTTATAGAGACTAAATAGTATTTCAAGATTAGAATGCCTGAATAATATGATGATTATAGGTCTCTTCATTCTCTGTATGTGTGTGTGTGTGTGTGTGTGTGTACATGTATGTTAAGAAAAGACAGTCTTTGGACAGCCATCATTATGATCCTATAACAACCGTCTGTTGTAAAGGAAAACTCTTGAAGTGACAGTATTTACACACAGACTTACAGGGACACACACATTTCTTGTTAGTGGAAATTCTTTTCATTGATATTTTTAACACTGGGGAAGCACAGGCTGTTGTCCTTGGAAATACCATAGAGATGTGCTGACAGAATAATATAGGGGAAAAAAGTCCTATTACATATAACTCTGTAGTTATATGGTTAGTGTTTAATATTAGGCAAATATGATGGAAAAAATAAGTCAACTTTGATTTAAAAATTACTTGGATCATAAAAATGACAGTATATAGTTTAATTAAAGCATATTCTCCAGGCCTTCCATAGCTCCCTGTCCTTCTGATTCAGTGGTTCTCAACCTCAGCTACACAGTGGAATTACCTGGGGAGCTTTAGAATCCCGGTGCCCGGACTGCACCCCTAACCAATTAATTCAGAATCTCTAAGGGTGAGAAGCAGTTATCAGTATTTTTAAAGCTCCCCAGGCAATTCCAATGTGCACCCAGTTTGAGATCCACGTCCCCATATCTATTCGTAGTACCATATTGGATTTATAAACTGGAATGCTATTTTTCACTCCAGCTTTGCCTCCTTCATCCTATTTAATCTTACCGAGTTCTGCAGATTCTCCCCTAGCTGTCTTGGTTTAACCCTTACCTTCCCCAGTAAAGCCAGCCTAGCCAAGGCCTTTAAAGCTTAATACCTAGTTTTCTTCATCTGCTGCTAAGTTATTTCAGTCGTGTCCAACTCTGTGCGACCCCATAGACGGCAGCCCAACTGGCTCCCCTGTCCCTGGGATTCTCCAGGCTAGAACACTGGAGTGGGTTGCTGTTTCCTTCTCCAATGCATGAAAGTGAAAAGTGAAAGTGAAGTCGCTCAATGGCATTACCAGACACTTTCAGATAAGTCTTTCAAACAACAGTACAGTTTTGTCATTTCACTTAAGACCCTATACTGCTTTGGCATCCTGAAATCCAGGATCCTTTCTAACCAGACTTTATTTAAACGATGAATCCTCCAATTGCTTCTATTTCTTATTGCAACATTTTACAGCTGGGAAGGAATTGAAGGTTTAGGAAGATGAGTTGTAAAACTCTTTTCTCCTGTAATCCTGAGATTCTGTAGAGGAGCCTTGAAGCAGGCACCATGGAGGGAGAGGCTAACAAGAGGCATGTCTGGGTTCACTGTTGCCCCAACTCCAGCCCTTAAGGCAGCTGGAGCAGATCCATGCTGGTTGCTTCATATATTGGGGTCAGGCTTAAGATTTCATTAGAGCCAAAAAGAGTAAAAAAAAAAAAAAAAAAAAACGAACAACGTTGAAAACCATGAAATCTGATCCTCTCATTTCATATGACTGGAAACTAAGGCTCAGAGAAGTAAAGTTACTCAACCAAAGCCATACAGCTGAAATCTGCCCTTTGTTCCATCTAGTGTGATCTCTCCATGCTCTCTGAAAAATAAGAAGAGATATCGTCATACTAGCTCTTGACACAGGGCCTTGCACATACTGGTATTTGTCAAATACTTGTTGAATGAATGCTTGAATGAATGCTATTTTGCACTTCTCTGTTTCTGTTCATGCTGTTACCATAAAAGCACCCCCTTTTAAAAAGAGATGCTTTTCATATATAAAAGCAAGCCCTCAAGGCATATCTCACCCTACTTCTGCCTCCAAGTCTTTCCTTACAGCCATGATTTGTAAAAGTAACTTATTGGGTTATATTTTAACCTTTTTAAAATACTGTCTTATTCTCTAATTATTTTCCGTGTCTGCTCTTCTCTATAACAAGATTGAACATCTGTACCTTAAGTGCAAGATTTTTGCCATGTGCCCCTTTCCTGTTTCCTCCAGTATAATGAAAGTCGCTTAGTCGTGTTGGACTCTTTGCCACCCCATGGACTCTACAGTCCATGGAATTCTCCAGGCCAGAATACTGGGGTTGGTAACCTTTTCCTTCTCCAGGGGATCGTCCCAACCCAGGGATCGAACCCAGGTCTCCCGCGCTGCAGGCGGATTCTTTACCAGCTGAGCCACAAAGGGAAGCACTCCTCCAGCATGAGTTCAGGTCAGTCGTTCGGTCGTGTCCGACTCTTTGTGACCCCATGGACTGCAGCACACCAGGCTTCCCTGTCCATCACCAACTCTTAGAGCTTACCCAAACTCATGTCCATTCAGTTGGTGATGCCATCCAACCATCTCTTCTTCTGTCATCGCCTTCTCCTCCCACCTTCAATCTTTCCCAGCAGCAAGGTCTTTTCAAATAAGTTAGTTCTTCACATCAGGTGGCCAAATACTGGAGTTTCAGCTTCAGCATCCATCCTTCCAATGAATACTCAGGACTGATTTCCTTTAGGATGCACTGGTTGGATCTTCTTCAACCCAAGAGACTCTCAAGAGTCTTCTCCAACACCACAGTTCAAAAGCATCAATTCTTTGGCACTCAGCTTTCTTTATAGTCCAACTCTCACATTCATACATGACTACTGGAAAAACCAAAGCTTTGACTAGATGGACCTTTGTTGCAAAGCAGTGTCTCTGCTTTTTAATATGCTGTCTAGGTTGGTCATAACTTTCTTTCCAAGCAGTAAGTGTCTTTCAATTTCATGGCTGCAGTCACCATCTGCAGTGATTTTGGAGCCCCAAAAAATAAAGGCTGTCACTCCTCCAGCATAGTCAGAGCTTAATACATGCATGGTTGGGTTGGATTGCTGGATTTCCCTGAATCTGTATTCTAGTTTCTATGCCCCTCATAATCACAGCCACAGTGCTTGTACTCAGTCATGTTGGACTCTCCAGGCTCCTTTGTCATCGATTTTTCCAGGCAAGAATACTCGAGTGGGTTATCATTTCCTCGTCCGGGGGAGTCTTCTTGACCCAGGGATCGAACCTGTGTCTCTTGCATTCCCTGCTATTAATGATAGTAATTAAAACCCATTAGAATCAAATGTCTCAAAATATGAAGTCTGAACTTTTACTCAGCATAAGAAATGCCCTTTTCTTTAGGAATTGAACAAATGGAATTTTTATATCCACAAAATGCCTTTCCCATTAAAATAAACTCACATTCCTTTCATTTTGACCTCTCTTTCTCGTGTGTGTGTGTGTGTGTGTGTGTGTGTGTGTTTCTTTTCCCCTTTTAAGCAGAAAATTGCAACAGGAAAAGAAAGTAGATTAAATAATTTGTTGTCTGCCAGAATTTTTTTTTTCTTGAGGTCTCTAAGTCCTCTCAGTCTTGGGCACTTAGCAGAGTGGCCCCTAAGAGCAAGGCCAAACTGCAGCTTCATGGGAAAAAACTTGGGAAATGTCCAGTCGAGTGTAAGCCAACTCACAGTTGCCTTCCTTGTTCAAAGCCACATTTCTGGCTGGATCAGCTGGAATTTTCTTTTGAAGAAAAGAGTGTTCCTGGCTGGGTTTCAGGTCCTTTTCTTCACAGCAGTCATTCTAGAATTCTCCACAGAGTTATTCATAAGCCAGTAGGAAAAGTGATTCTGTCACTTTCCCTGCAAAAGTATTCAAATGAATGTTGTGTCCCTTCTACATTTACACCTTTGATGACCGTCCCACTAAAAGTTCATCTTTATCTTCTTCCTTAGACCAGTACTGTCTGTTCAGTAAGATTCCATGACAAGCAGCTCAAGCACTTAGAATTCTTGGTATTATTTGCTTTAGGGTAGTAGTCTTTCCATTTTTTCACTGACATTCATGCACTAATTCATTCAACAACTATTTTTTGACCCCCACGGAGAAGCAACAAAATACTTAAGAAAATGGACTTGTATTTGAGCTCTTGAATTTACTTGATGTTTGAACATGGACATATGGCTTACTTTCTCCAGATCTCAGTTTTATTATCTGTAAAGTGATGATAATAATAGTATTACTTGAAATCATTGTGAGGAATACGTAATTTCTGCGAGTGTCTTAGCATAGTGACTGGCACCAGTTGTGTATTCAAATATTGTGTCACTCTTATGGCACATACAAGTTCTCTACTAGACAGCCTGCTAAGTATACCAGAACCAATAAGACATATTTCTTGCTCCTGGGTAGCTCAAAGTCTAGTGAGGGAGACATCTAGGTAGATATAGTTCTATAGAAAATAAAAAGTACCATAATCAAGTGGGGCTTCCCTGGTGGCTCCGATGGTAAAGAATCTGCCTGCAATGCAGGAGACCCAGGTTCGAGTCCTGGGTCAGGAAGACCTCTGGAGAAGGGAATGGCCACTCACTCTAGTATTTTTGCCTGAAGAATTCCGTGGACAGAGGAGCCTGTAGAGCTGTAGTCCATAGGGTCGCAAAGAGTCAGACAATACTGACCAACTTACACACACACACACAATCAAGTTATGTGCAGTGGGCTAGGTGGGAGCCAAAAGAGGGTACATCTTACTCTCTAGGGGAGGAAGGAGTTGGGGAAAGCACAGAGAGGTGATGGTTTATCTGAATTTGAAGAACATAGAGGCAGTTGCTAAGTGATAGGGTATAAGGTGGAATGAGAATGTGTAGCATGTAAGCATGTGCAAAGCATAGAACATGAAGGAGAATGACATCACCTCCAAAGAGCAAGTCAGTTCCACGCTTGCAGTATGAGGGATGACGGGAGATGAGATTGGGCTTTTGCTGATGTAAGCCTGCTCCCTTGACTGTTGTTCCCCTACCTATTGCTAAAGAACTGAAACCACCCAGAAGGGGAATCCAGAGGGAATTCTGCAGTGAGTGTGTGGTGCCATTACCATAGCTACAAAACACAGATAGCAAAAATCTCAAAAGGGGATGGAAAGACTGGTAGAAGGACAAAGAAGGTCAAGCAGTATGGGGAAGGAGACTCTTGTACCTTAATTTTGGAGACAATCCCACATTTTGATGGGTACACTCACTACTGCTTTGTTTTTATGCCTGTGGAACCCCTGCTGCTGCTGCTGCTAAGTCGCTTGGTCTCAAAAGTCAGACTATTTTAGAAAAGTGCTCCTGGAACTTTAGAAACAAATTCCCTTTAGGGAAACTTGCTTTCCATGAAATAAAGAGACCATGCAGTACAGTGGAATCATTCTACTCTTTAGACTTAGAACATCTAGGACCTGGAATTGATTCTTCTGTTGACAAACTTTGTGCCCTTTCCTAAATATTGGGCATCAGACTTCTCTTGTGTCAAAGGAAGGGCATATATCAGACAATGTAGAAGTTGATTTCAGTTCTTAAGCTCTGTTGTTCAAAGTTTCTCAAATATACATTGTTTAAAAAATAGCATGTTGGAACTTTTAGTCAATGTAGACATTGAGACAGATAATACAGGACAAATACTATCTTTTTGTTAAGGACAAGTTCTGAGAAACTGAAGCAAAGAGGCATTTTAACAGGGGTGGGGAAATAGCCTTAAATTGTATGCAGTAACAGTAAGGAACCAAGAAAAATTGAGCCTTTAAACCACGTTGCTCCTCATATACACACCCAGTAACACAGAAATGTTGGTTTGAAAAGATAAAACTATTATAGGAGGGTAGAAAGTTAGACTGGCTTCCCAGTTGCCACCAGTTGGTAAAGAATTCTCCTGCCAATGCAGGAGACAGATGCAAGAGACATACATTCTATCCCTATGTAGGGCAGGTGACCTGAAGAAGGAAATGGCAATCCACTCCATTATTCTTGCCTGGGAAATCCTGTGGACTGAGGAGCCGGCAGGCTATAGTCCATGAGGTCTCAGTTGGACGCGAGTGACCAAACATACATGTAGAAAGTTAGACTATTATAAGGAAAGACATAGATAAGAATAAAACTGATACATTTAAAAAAGTAGGACCCACAGGTTAGCTCAAACACTATATATTTTAATATTCTTTTATAGCCCCCAGTCTTTATCCAAGGGCCACTAACCTATATTGTAAATTATACAGAGGTCACACACAGGGTAACTGATCCTTTGTAGAATTTGAGCCATTCCTCCCTCATTCCATTAAAATATATTTTCTTTGTCATGTATATACCATGTGATATTGTGTTTATAAATACCTAACATCTTATGAAGCTCTAATACATTTAACTTCAAGGTATTAGAATATACTAACAGTTCAGTTCCATTCAGTCACTCAGTTGTGTCCGACTCTTAACCCCATGGATTGCAGCACGCACGGCCTCCCTGTCCATCACCAACTCCCGGAGTTCACCCAAACTCATGTCCATTGACTCGGCAATGCCATCTAATCATCTCATCCTCTGTTGTCCCCTTCTCCTCCTGCCCTCAATCTTTCCCAGCATCAGGGTCTTTTCAAGTGAGTCACCTCTTTGCATTAGGTAGCCAAAGTATTGGAGTTTCAGCTTCAACATCAGTCCTTCCAATGAACAGGCAGGACTGATTTCCTTCAGGATGGACAGGTTGGAGCTCCTTGCAGTCCAAGGGAGTCTCAAGAGTCTTCTCCAGCACCACAGTTCAGAAGCATCATTCTTTGACACTTAGTTTCTTTATAGTCCAAAATCTCACATCCATACATGACTCCCGGAAAGACAATAGCCTTGACTAGATGGACCTTTGTTGACAAAGTAATGTCTCTGCTTTTTAATATGCTGTCTAGGTTAGTCATAACTTTCCTTCCAAGGAGTAAGCGTCTTTTAATTTCATGGCTGCAGTCACCATCTGCAGTGATTTTGGAGCCCCAAAAAATAGTCATCCACTGTTTCCCCTTCTATTTGCCATGAAGTGATGGGGCCGGATGCCATGATATTAGTTTTCTGAATGTTGAGCTTTAAGCCAACTTTTTCACTCTCCTCTTTCACTTTCATCGAGAGGCTCTTTAGTTCTTCTTTACTTTCTGCCATATGGGTGGTGTCATCTGCATATCTGAAGTTGTTGATATTTCTCCCAGCAATCTTGATTCCAGCTTGTGCTTCATCCAGCCCAGCGTTTCTCATGATGTACTCTGCATATAAGTTAAATAAACAGGGTGACAATACACAGCCTTGACATACTGCTTTCCTGATTTGGAACCAGTCTGTTCTATGTCTAGTTCTCACTGTTGCTTCCTGACCTGCATACAGATTTCTCAGGAGGCAGGTCAGTGGTCTGGTATTCCCATCTCTTTCAGAATTTTCGGTAGTTTGTTGTGCTCCACACAGTCGGCTTTGGCATAGTCAATAAAACAGAAATAGATGTTTTTCTGGAACTCTCTTTTTCCATGATCCAGTGGATGTTGGCAATTTGATCTCTGGTTCTTCTGCCTTTTCTGCTGGTTCTATAACCAGCTTGAACATCTGGAAGTTCGCAGTTTAAGTATTGCTGAAGCCTAGCTTGGAGAGTTTTGAGCATTGTGTGAGATGAGTGCAATTGTGCAGTAGTTTGAGCATTCTTTGGCATTGCCTTTCTTTGGGATTGAAATGAAAACTGACCTTTTCCAGTCCTGTGGCCACTGCTGAGTTTTCCAAATTTGCTGGCATATTGAGTGCAGCACTTTCACAGCATCATTTTTTAGGATTTAACTAGCTCAACTGGAATTCCATCACCTCCATTTCTTGCTCCACTTTGTTCGCAGTGATGCTTCCTAAGGCCCACTTGACTTCACATTCCAGGATGTCAGGCTCTAGGTGGGTTTTCACACCATCATGCTTATCTGGGTCATGAAGATCTTTTTTGTACAGTCCTTCTGTGTATTCTTGCCACCTCTTCTTAATATTTTCTGCTTCTGTTAGGTCCATACTGTTTCTGTCCTTTATTGTGCTCATCTTTGCATGAAATTTTCCCTTGGTATTTCTAATTTTCTTGAAGAGCTCTCTAGTGTTTTCCATTCTATTGTTTTCCTCTATTTCTCTGCATTGATCACTGAGGAATGCTTTCTTATCTCCTTGCTGTTCTTTGGAACTCTGCATTCAAATGGGTATATCTTTCCTTTTCTCCTTTGCTTTTGGTTTCTCTTCTTTTCACAGCTATTTGTAAGGCCTCCTCAGACAGCCTTTTTGCCTTTTTGCATTTCTTTTTCTTGGGAATGGTCTTAATCCCTGTGCCTTGTACAGTGTCACGAACCTGTGTCCATAGTTCATCAGGCACTCTGCCTATCAGATCTAGTCCCTTAAATCTATTTCTCACTTCCACTGTATAATTGTAAAGGATTTGATTTCAGTCATACCTGAATGATCTAGTGGTTTTCCCTACTTCCTTCAATTTAAGTCTGAATTTGGCAATAAGGAGTTCATGATCTGAGCCACAGTCAGCTCCCTGTCTTGTTTTTGCTGACTGTATAGAGCTTCTCCATCTTTGGCTGCAAAGAATATAATCAATCTGATTTTGGACAGTTACTGAATTGTTGTTTGCAGTGGTGTAGAATAACACAAGTGACTAAGTAGCCACAGTCTAGTTTTTGAAGAACAGATTATTCCAGACAAATTCAGTTTTCTTTCATGGTAAAAATGACAGGTCATGTATTATGTGTAGTAGATGGTGAGTTGGGATAAAATAATATGATATCTTAAATTTCACATGGTGTCATCACTGAACTGGACATAAAATTTTGTTTTATTGTTGGGTTGATTTTTACTCACTAGGGAGTAGCTAGTGTCCTTAAGTTGTTATCCGTGATTTGCTTACATTTTCACATCAGGTAGCCCAAGTATTGGAGTTTCAGCTTCAGTATCAGTCCTTCCAGTGAATATTCAGGACTGATTTCCTTTAGGATTGACTGGTTGGATCTCCTTGCAGTCCAAGGGACTCTCAAGAGTCTTCAGTACTTGGCCCACCTGATGTGAAGAACTGACTCATAGGAAAAACCCTGATGCTGGGAAAGATTGAAGGTGGGAGGAGAAGGGGACAACAGAGGACAAGATGGTTGGATGGCATCACTGATGTGATGGACATTAGTTTGAGTAAACTCTGGAAGTTGGTGATGGACAGGAAGCCTGGTGTCCTGAAGTCCATGGGGTCGCAAAGAGTTGGACGCAATTGAGTGACTGAACTGACTGACTGACTTATATTTAGGAAAGTATCCCAAGGACATTATCCATTGTCTTCCCTGGTGGCTCAGACAGTAAAGAAGGTGCCTCAGACAGTGCAGGAGGACCCGAATTTGATCCTTGGGTCAGGAAGATCCCCTGGGGAAGCAAATGGCAACCCACTACAGTGTTCTTGCCTGGAGACTTCCATGGACAGAGGAGCCTGGTGGGCTACAGTCCATGGGGTCACAAAGAGTCGGTCACGACTGAGCAACTAACACATACATACACAGAAAAGTATTCAAGAAGATAGTCCATAGTCCAGAATGACTGGTATTATTTGTAAAGATCTCTCTCAAGGTATGCTTACCAGGTTTTTGAGTGAAGTACTTTATCTTTGATTTTAAATTAATTTTATACTTATTTTCTCAACTATTGGCACTCAATTATAAATTTGCTCCACCACGGTGATTCCAATTAATCATCAGTTAACAAGAAAGTGTGAAAAGGTCTCACAGTCTGCTGCTGCTGCTAAGTCGCTTCAGTCGTGTTTGACTCTGTGTGACCCCATAGATGGCAGCCCACCAGGCTCCCCCATCCCTGGGATTCTCCAGGTAAGAACACTGGAGTGGGTTGCCATTTCCTTCTCCAATTCATGAAAGTGAAAAGTGAAAGTGAAGTCGCTCAGTGTGTCCGACTCTTAGCAACCCCATGGACTGCAGCCCACCAGGCTCCTCTGTCCATGGAAGTCTCCAGGTAAGAGTACTGGAGTGGGCTGCCAGTGCCTTCTCCTCTCACAGTCTAGAGGAGCTTAGGAAGACATGAAGACTAAAAGCAATATGTTATTCTGAATGCAATTCTGGGACAGAAAAGGAACACTGAGTAAAAACTAAAGAAACCTGAATAAAGTATGGACTTCAGTTGATCATAATGTATCAGTATTGGCTCATTGGTTGTGACAAATCTACCACATTAAACTGATGTCAGATATTAAACACAGAAGGAATTAGGTTTTGGGTATACAGGAACTTTATATATTTGCACCTCTTCTCTAAATCAAATATCTAAAATAGCCAATTCTCCCATCCTCTGCCCCTCACCCAGAACTTACTCAGTATATGTTGCATCTTATGTGTGCATATCTAAGAAAAATAAGTATAGAAAAGAAACAGGAAAAGTAGAAGATGAGGGAGAATAAAAATGTCTAAGTGATTTAAACTTACCTGGCTTAATAAAGAGAACAGTGTGTGTGCATGTGTTGGGGGGGAGTTCCAAAAGTTGTTTCTTATTTTATAAAAGGTGTTCACAGATATATCACTGAATAGAAGACAAAAGGAAACAAAATTATATAGAGAGTTTAATTTAGATAAATAGTTTTTTAAATAAAAAGTTGATTTTAAATCAAAATAGCTTGATAAAAAGCAAGCATATATGGGACACTTTCTTAAAAGCTAAGGATTATCTCTTGCACTGTTCTGTATGGTAGTTACTGGTCACGTGTTGCTACTTAAATACAGCTAGTAAAATAAAGATTCAGGCTCCTCATTTGCTCTACCCATATTTCAAATGCTCAGTAGACACATGTGGTTACCATATTGGACACTTCCATTCACATACAGTATGATTTAAGGTAAGCAGGAATTCAGAGGAAAGTGAGAAAATCAGGATTACAGTTTGGTGCTTAATGGATGCATTCATCCATTCATTCCTTATCATATAAAGTACGTCCTATATGCCAGACAATAATAATGAGAATGTTTTTAATAATATATTAATATATTAAATGTTAGCTATGTAAGCAGATACTATTTGACCACATTACATGTATTAACTTCGTTTAATTATCCAACACTTTATCAGATAGATAGTATCATTATTTTCATGTTAACAGGTAAAGAGACTGAGGCTCAGATAGAGTAAAACAGCTTTTTCATGGTCGCCCACCAAGTAATTGCTATCATTAGGCCCTTGTGCTCCAAGCCAGATGTGTCTGACTCCAGACTCCAAGTTCTTAATTGCTGTGCTTTATTGCCGCTACCCTAAACTGTGCAGGGTCTTGAAAATACAATGAAGAACAATGAACACCATCCCTGCCCCAGAGAGCATATAGTTTTAACCAATCTGAGCTTCAGTTTCCTCCTTGCAGGCTGGGATAAGTTATGGCACAGTGTAGCTTTGTTGCTAGATCTTTTTATAAATCCCAGGCAATTAAATGCAGGCTTTAATGAAGCTAGTACATGTAACTGGCAATGTGATTTCTGAACATCTTTTCTCCTTGGGAAAGGCATAGTAATCATGGAGAGTTCACCGAACTTGCGCTCATGCACTAGAATCTTTGGTAAAGGCACAGACTAGGATAAGATGAAGACAAAAAAAATGGACTGTGTTTATATTCTGGGCTTAAAAATTCCCCTTGTTCAGAGGAGAATCAGCTGTCAGGTTCAACTTACTACAGGAAACAGTAGAAATGAAGTCTGTTTCTGTAGCTCTGTCCCCTTGGGGACCCAGTGTCTCACAAGTACGCTTCTATTTGAAGAAAGCCTTAAGTGAATCCCACATCCCAAGGTAGATGTTTATTTACACTTTGCAGAGCAAGTTCCATGGCGCCACATTTAGGGCAAGTTAATTCTAAGACTGCCTACTTCCGTCTCTTCGAAATAAGGGACTTCATTTTATTTTGAATACTCTTCCTCTATCATAAGCTATTTAATTACTGTCCTCCCACAAACATTTATGTTTTCTAACCAGAAACTCTAAGCAGTTGTGTGTTAGCATTAAAAATACATCAATAATGTAATGTGTAACTTTGTGGTTCCCTATTGTACTTCATTAATTTTTTTCCCCTCTTTGGAAAGATACACAAATCACAGTTTATAGAAATTAAGGTAGAATAAATCCCATTGCCAAGGAGATGTGCAGAGTGAGAGAGGCTGAAAGAGCTTACAGTTTCCCCAAAATATGTGATTAGTACAAAGAAGCCACTAAACTGAAGGGTCTGCACCCAAGAGACAAGCCATATAATCATTTGACTCTATTACTAATGGAAGAGTGTACACATAGCTCTACACATCAGTAGTACTTTTTGTTACTGTTGTCATTATCGTTTTAGTTGTTTTGTTATGGTGGCAGAAGCCTGGAAACAAAACAATGACCACAACACTTTGTTTTTCACATAGAGGATTTTCTTGAATTTCCATGAGGCCATATATAGATGCTTAATCAACCCCACATATTTGTGAAGCACCTATTGTGTGTGAGACACTTACTAAACCCCTCTAGAAGCTTACAGTCTAATTAGAGGAGACATAGGATATACACTCAAAGATAAGCAAGGCATTCAAACCTTTCTTATAGATTCTCAGTAGGGGCACTTCATTCTATAAACATGTGTCCCAAGCTCCTCCTCTAGTGTCTTGGCTTTCTGAAGGTTATCATAGATCCATAGATGTGAAAATTTCTATAATAAGTCTTGGCAGGCAGATTAAGGATTCTCCTCTTTAACAAAGCTAATCAGGCGGAACTTAAAAAAAAATGTTACATTAGAACCACTGAAATAACTTCTATCTCATTGTAAAAATTTTTTTAAAAATTCTACATTATGATTGAAGAGTGAAGGAAAAAAAAGGAGAGAGGGAGATAACTCTGACCTGGGAACTAGCACAATAGATCTTAAGGAACTTCAAAGTAAAACAATTATCTCTGTAACACGGGTGATTTGGAATCTCTTTGTTAGCCATTTATGACAGATGTGTAATACTTTGACATTAATTTAGACACTGGCATTCCTAGAATCTTGCCATACTGCCAGGATATTTCTGTCTCAATAATATATTGATTATATTATTGTAATGAGTTGGCCAGTGACTCATAGTTACAAAGAAATTATACTAAATTTATTTGAGGGAAGTAATGATGAAAACTTCAGAATTATTATATGCATGTCTCATATCCTGTCATATTAACACTCACCTATTGTGTGACTTGGCATTAGTCTATGCTTTTTAATGTGAATCAGAAGCTGTGAGTAATTCATTGATGTTATATAGTACTTAATACATTGATGTGGTGCTTAAAATATAGTAAAAATCCTCTTCAGCTATTAAAAGACTACAGGAAAATTTAGATACATGAAATTTTCATTCTTGGTTGCTGTGCTGAGAATGCATTTAAAACTATGTGGCCGCTTTTGGCAGTTGCCTTTTAGTTGCTTGTATGTGGACCCTGATGAGGAGACAGGTGAGAGGTAACTGTGAATATGTTATAAATTATCAGTTTGTTCTTAAATCATGAGGCAGACGCTGGAACAGTTTGTCAGGAGGTATCCACCATTGAGCTCTGAGTTCAGATTATACATGTTGCCAAGACTAAATGCTTGTTTGGGATGTACTCATGATCAAAGCCAACTTTTTCACTCTCCTCTTTCACTTTCATAAAGAGGCTCTTTAGTTCTTCTTTGCTTTCTGTGATAAAGGTGGTGTCATCTGCATATCTGAAGTTGTTGATATTTCTCCCAGCAATCTTGATTCCAGCTTGTGCTTCATCCAGCCCAGCGTTTCTCATGATGTACTCTGCATATAAGTTAAATAAGCAGGGTAACAATATACAACCTTGATGTACTCCTTTTCCTATTTGGAACCAGTCTGTTGTTCCATGTCTAATTCTAACTGTTGCTTCCTGACCTGCAGACAGATTTTTCAGGAGGCAGGTCAGGTGATCTGGTATTCCCATCTCTTACAGAATTTTCCATAGTTTGCTGTGATCCACACCATCAAAGGCTTTGGCATAGTCAATAAAGCAGAAATAAATGTTTTTCTGGAACTCTGTTGCTTTTTGGATGATCCAGCGGATGTTGGCAATTTGATCTCTGGTTCCTCTGCCTTTTCTAAAACCAGCTTGAACATCTGGAAGTTCACGGTTCACGTATTGCTGAAGCCTGGCTTGGAGAATTTTGAGCATTACTTTGCTAGTGTGTGAGATGCGTGCAATTGGGCAGAGGTTTGAGCATCCTTTGGCATTGCTTTTCTTTAGATTGGAATGAAAACTGACCTTTTCCAGTTCTGTGGCCACTGCTGAGTTTTCAAAATTTGCTGACATATTGAGTGCAGCACTTTCACAGCATCATCTTTCAGGATTTCAAATAGCTCAACTGGAATTCCATCACCTCCACTAGCTTTGTTCGTAGTGATGCTTTCTAAGGCCCACTTGATTTCACATTCCAGGATGTCTGGCTCTAGGTGAGTGATCACACCATCGTGATTATCTGGGTCATGAAGATCTTTTTTGTATAGTTCTTCTGTGTATTGTTGCCACCTCTTCTTAATATTTTCTGCTTCTGTTAGGTCCATACCATTTCTGTCCTTTATTGAGCCCATCTTGTATGAAATGTTCTCTTGGTATCTCTCATTTTCTTGAAGAGATCTCTAGTGTTTCCCATTCTATTGTTTTCCTCTATTTCTTTGCATTGATCACTGAGGAAGGCTTTCTTATCTCTCCTTGCTATTCTTTGGAACTCTGCATTCAAATGGGCAGATCTTTCCTTTTCTCCTTTGCCTTTCACTTCTCTTCACAGCTATGTGTAAGGCCTCCTCAGACAACCATTTTGCCTTTTTGCATTTCTTTTTCTTGCAGGTGGTCTTAATCCCTGCCTTCTGTACAGTGTCAGGAAACTCTGTCCATAGTTCATCAGGCACTCTGTCTATCAGGTCTAATCCCTTAAATCTATTTCCCACTTCCACTGTATAATCTTAAGGGTTTTGATTTCGGTCATACCTGAATGGTCTAGTGGTTTCCCCTACTTTCTTCAATTTAAGTCTGAATTTGGCAATAAGGAGTTAATGAGCTGAGCCACAGTCAGCTCCCAGTCTTGTTTTTGCTGACTCCTGAGCTTCTCCATTTTTGGCTGCAAAGAATATAATCAATTTGATTTTGGTATTGCCCATCTGTGATGTCCATGTGTAGAGTCTTCTCTTGTGCTGATGGAAGAGGGTGTTTGCTATGACCAGTGTGTTCTCTTGGCAAAACTGTTAGCCTTTGCCCTACTTCATTCTGTACTCCAAGGTCAAATTTGCCTGTTACTCCATGTATTTCTTGACTTCATACTTTTGCATTCCAGTCCCCTGTGATGAAAAGGACATCTATTTTGGTGTTAGTCCTAGAAGATCTTGTAGGTCTTCATAGACCCGTTCAACTTCAGCTTTTTCAGCATTACTGGTTGGGGCATAGGCTTGGATTACTGTGATATTAAATGGTTTGCCTCAGAAACAGAGATCATTCTATTGTTTTTGAAATTGGATCCAAGTATTGCATTTTGGACTCTTGTTGACTATGACGGCTACTCCATTTCTTCTAAGGGATTCTTGCCCACAGTAGTAGATATAATGGTCATCTGAGTTAAAGTCACCCATTCCAGTCCATTTTAGTTCGCTTTATTTTTAGGGGGGCTCCAAAATTACTACAGATGGTGACTGAAGCCCTGAAATTAAAAGATGATTGCTCCTTGCAATAAAAGTTATGACCAACCTAGACAGCAGTTAATAAGCAGAGATATTACTTTGCAAAGAAAGGTCCAAGTCAGAGCTTTGGTTTTTCTGTCAGTCATGTATGGAAATGAGAGTTGGACTGTAAAGAAAGCTGAGCTCCAAAGAATTGATGCTTTTGAACTGTGGTGTTGGAGAAGATTCTTGAGACTGCCTTGGACTGCAAGGAGATCCAACCAGTCTATCCTAAAGGAAATCAGTCCTGAATATTCATTGGAAGGACTGATGCTGGAGCTGAAACTCCAATACTTTGGCCACCCGACGCGAAGAAGTGACTCATTTGAAAAGGCCCTGATGCTGGGAAAGACTGAAGGCGGGAGGAGAAGGGGAGACAGAGGATGAGATGGTTGGATGACATCACCAACTCAATGGACATGAGTTTGAGTAAGCTCTGGGAATTGGTGATGGACAGGGAGGCCTGATATGCTGCAGTCCATGGGGTTGCAAAGAGTCGGACATAACTGAGCAACTGAACTCAACATGGTCAAAAGTTCATTTTCTGTGTTTTGTTGTTACTGTTTATAGTGTGTACCACCTCTGATAGCTCTGCCCTGTATCTTACATGGCACCTACAACATGCATGATCTGTTCAACCTCTTTAAATAGTTAGTATGCTCTGGAGGTTGATTTCTTTTGTTTGCCTTTTTTTTTTTTTTTTTGGCAGTCTACTACCCATAAACCCTTCACCTGTGCTACACATGGAACATCTGCTGATTGCTAAAGTTAGAAAAATTGGTGACAGCAGTTAACAAGTTTACATGCCACACCTTCACTCACAGAAAAGGGGCACACTGCATCTCCAGGCCATCCCAGGCTGGTGCAGTACCTTGTAAAAGACTGTTTGCCAAGTCATGCCAGCTGGGTAGATAATGTGAGTCATCATGTTCTCACAATCTCACAGAGACTCTCATCATGAGTCTCACAGTTCCTATTCCAGTCTGATCTTGATGTTACGGTTGGTTAAGTATTATTGATGAACCAATCATGTTTCTAAAATAAACCAATAGCATTCTTTCTCCAAAAAAAAAAAAAAAAGCAATCTCTACCACAGATGACAGTGATGTTATAAAGGCCGAAATCCTTTTCTCTTTTCCAAGTTCAGGTCACTGTATTGTGCATCTACATTAGGCGTTTAGTGTATTTTGAGGCGGATATCAGTTACTAAAAATACTTTGTTATAAAAGATAAACGTTCACGGTGGCATCATTACACTATATATTTGCCACTAAGTTGAATAAGATAGTTTAATTATTTTGTGCAATTAAGGAATTTGTTTTTATGGGCTTTGTTTTGTTTTGTTTGCTTCTAAACAGTCAAGAGCTTAATTTTAAAAAACCATCTTACTCTGTTCTAACCTAAAGTTGCCAGCTGACATTGCTAAACACTGCGTCAACTGTTAACATGGCATCATTTTAATATTTGACATAATCCTTTGTGTCAGCTGAAATTTAAAAGGGATCACATTTATTTTAATATCATTATAAAATTATTGTAGCTCACCCAAGCAGATCACTCTAGTTTTACTAAAGTCAGGCTTTTCTGTCCATCAGTTACCTTTTTGCACATCTTTATCTATCTAATAGAAAAATACAAGTCTTTGATAATAATTACTATTTTTACTTAGATATTCAATTAATGTACAAACCATTTGAACACCCTTTGCTCCCTGTAAAAAAGTAGGTATCAATACTTCCTTCAGCAAACACTAGAAGACTATATGAATAGGTATTTATCTTTTCTTTTATTAAATCATTCACATTTGTGTTATAAGGATAGCCATTTTTAATCCAAAATCCTGGATATTTAGAAGAGATTTTGTTGCTAAGGAAGTAGACCTTAATATACATTAGTTTTGTTTCTTTGAGAGTTTGCTCAGCAGATTATGATTTTTGAAATCTTTGTCATCTCTGGAAGAAAGCCACAAGAATAACTTGAGATGTAGTATCCCTAAAAGGAAGTAGCCTTATTCAGTCTTACTGTGACTGACAGGTTGGTTATAGAATGTGCCATTTCATTTTATCTTCAATCTACAAATTTTAAAATGAAATTTTCTTTTAAAATTCATAATTATAACAATTGGAGATTCATTCACACAATCATTGCTCTTATTTCTTGGTTTCTAAAAGTGAAAGTATTTTGTTGTTATCAGGTGTATGGATTTATAAGAGTAAGTGAAAGTCACTCAGTCATGTCTGACTCTTTCCGACCCCAAGAATTTTCCAGGCCAGAATACTGGTGTGGGTAGCTGTTCTCTTCTTCAGGGGCTCTTCCTAACCCAGGGATCAAACCCAGGTCTCCCTCCTTGAAGGTAGATTCTTTACCAGCTGAACCTCAAGGGAAGCCCCATGGATTTATAAGAGAATGTACCCCAAAATGTGAGGGAAAAAATGACAATTATATATCGAGTGATTTTTGACCAAATAGTTTTTCAGTTTAGAAATATAGATAAATAGAAGTACTACTTAAATTGATTAGTACAAGAGATGCCTTTTCTTTGCTTTAATATGTATTAGGAGGTTTGTTAACTATGCTGCTAGGAAATTCTTTCTGAAATCGGTCTTAAATTTCATCTATGTTTTACCCAGTTTTAAGCCTTGCTTCAAATAGAAATAGAAAGTAATGTTTATTTTTTTTTTTAATCACTGTGTAATATTGTTTTCGGAGAAGGCACTGGCAACCCACTCCAGTACTCTTGCCTGGAAAATCCCAGGGACGGAGGAGCCTGGTAGGCTGCAGTCCATGGGGTTGCTAAGAGTCGGACACGACTGAGCGATTTCACTTTCACTTTTCGCTTTCATGCATTGGAGAAGGAAATGGCAACCCACTCCAGTGTTCTTGCCTGGAGAATCCCAGGGACGAAGGAGCCTGATGGGCTGCTGTCTATGGGGTCGCACAGAGTCGGACACGACTGAAGCGACTTAGCAGCAGCAGCAGCAGCAATATTGTTTTATGGTTGCTTATGAAAAGCTGGGATACTGCTTGAATAAGGCTTCATTCCTATCTACTTTTAGACTGTTCATCAGCTAACCATGTCCTTGGATTTTGCTAATTAAATATATTTCCTTACTTGACCTTTCAGTAAAGTTTGACAAAGTTGACCACTGCCTCCTTATTTCATATATTGATTCTTCTTATGGTTGACCATGATCTTCTGGTTTTCTTCCTAGCTTAGTAGTATATCCTTCTCATTATCCTTTACTGATTCATCTTCAGTTTGAAATCTATACGTTGGAGTGTCTCCCAGGGCTTGGCCCTTCTTTTTAACCTACACACTCTGTATGTGATTTCATTCAGCCTCATGGTGTTTTTAAATACCATTTTCAGGGAGCTGATGGCTTCCAAGTATTTGTCTTTTGTCATGATGCCCTTGAAAAACCAGATTTTTGAATCTAACTGCCAACTGGGCATTTCTACTTAGTTGTCCTATAGATATCTACAAATTGAAGAACACAAATGGGTAACTTTCTTGTCTAGCCAAATTTGCACCTCTCCCAGCTTTCCCTAACAAAGTAAATAGCACTATTTACTTGTTTGCTAAAACTAAAACCCTCTGAGCTACTCTCAATTGCTGTTTCCCTCAGTTTGAATGCTGATCATCGTAACTATTCTCTTGGCAAAGCATATGGGACAGTTCTTGTCATACAGGGTTAGAAGAAGCCTTTTCCCACCATGCAAACCAATGTGGATAACTCGGTCATTTTCCATTCTATCATATCAGTTTAATTCTCTGATTACATCTTACCTCTATCAGTCATTTTTATTTTTTGTTAACTTGTTTATTTTTCTATTTCCTGTGTTATTTGTGGAGGTTTTGTTGTTGTTTCTTTCTCAGAACTCTGTGAGATATTTTGTAAAGTGGTTGTTGAATTAATGACTGTTAGCTGGTTTGTTCATTCATTCATAGTCATAAACACATCCTGAGGACCATTCATGTTCTAGGCATTATGTTAAGGACATAGCATGAACTAAAATGCAATTCTTGCCCTCAAGGGTTTCGCAGTTTAGGGGTGGAGAGAGCTACACAAATAAACAATTACAGTACACTGTGATGAATGCAACAGTGGAAGCCTGTCCAAAGTACAGAGGCAGCTTAGAATAAGATGTGGTTAACTCTATGAGAGGGTATGGAGTTGGAGGGATCCCAGTGAAGGGAGAAGGATTTACTCCTTAAAGCTCAAGGATTTACTTGTTTTAAAACATGGACTTTTCAAGTAAACAATGGGAAAAGAATAGGGATTTCCAGACTGAGATGCTCGCATATGTCAAGGCACAGTGGTATGCAGTAACTGGGAAATATGTCTCAGCATATGTTCTTGCTCAAACATGGAATGTATGTGGATAACAAAGAGAGTCTAACTGGAAAAGCAGCCAGAGGCAGAAAGGGCCGGACTTTTCCTACTAGGAAGCTTAGTCTTCATCCTGTGGGTCAGCTGACGAATTTTGACATTTTTTAAAGTAGGTAATAAATATGTTTACATTTTAATTTTAAAAAGATATGTTCTTCATAGCAATGGTGTGGGGGAAGAATTCAGAGGCAAGTAAACCAGTCTAGAGGGCAGAGGTGAGACAAGACAAGAGATAAGGCCTGAATGATGCAAATATGTTGGGGATGAAGCAAAAAATACAGAAATAGAGAAGTCTCAGGTGAATGAAAAGTGCTTCGGAGTGGAACTGAAGGGGAGAAGGTGAAGACAGGGTTTCTATCTCCGTATACTGGGCCTCTCCAGCAACACTAACCAAAAAGAGGGTACGGAAAGGAGCACAGATTAATATGGGAATACTTTTTATTTTATAACTACAATATATATTGAGTGACCAAATATGTTAGAGAGACAGAGACAGGGAGAGTGCGTCACTGTGCTTGGAACTCTTTCTTAAATGAATTTAGATTTCTCAAGCTGAAGAATTTACAGAAAACCCTCTGCTCTGTAAAAATAATCAGAATTTGTTTTGAAACCCCGAAGTCTAGTCCTAATTTTGCCAGTAGCTAACTCTGTGATTGTAGCATTTCTCCATGCTTTTTTGTGTTGCAATAAGCATTGAAACCTAGAACTCCTGACTTCTGATACACCTTCCTGACCTACCACTCAATGTAACCATTCACATTATCCCCAATCTTGACTCGCCTGTGGTCTTGAAAACCCATATAACTTTGGGCAGTTGGAGGAGCCAGCTCCTCCTTCGCTGACTTGTCTTTTTAGTGCATAACTCTGTTGGGCATAGGGTTATGCTGAGGAACGAGGAAGAGAGAAAATCAGTGCTCTCTCTCTGTGGTCCTCAAGGGATTCAGAGTGAGTTAATGTAGCCCTTGGTGACTTGGGATTTGCTTGAGAGAAACTCTGCCCTTTATTCCTTCCTGTTCACATTCTTTCTACTACACTCAAGTTTCAAAACCAGACCCAGATGTAGTGATGTGTGACTATAAGGGAAGAGGGTCAACTTCAGTTCTGACATATATTTGCACATCCTGGGGTTTTAAACAAATAAAATGAGTGTTCATTGCTGATTCATGTTTTGCTTTTGGTCCGTAGATCCTTTTCTGCTGCAGTCACATGGCATGCACCATGGTGGCTCTCATCGTATAATGCATTCTGGGTTCTCCTAAATCCTAAAGCACTTTGTAAAAATAAAACCATAGGTCTCATTTTTCTGATGAAGAGAGCAAGGCATAGAGAGGTTTTACAAAGTGATACAACAAATAAAGGGGGAAAAAGAATCCAGGATCATTTTTTTTTCACTCTCCATTAAATGATACTCTCTCATGCTTTTCTGTTGTCAAAAGCCCTCTCTACATTCTGTATTGTTAGGTCATCATTTCCTATAGTTTGCACAATACGGTGTATTATGGATTGCTCACAAAGCAGCAGATATGAATTCTTTATAATGGATTTATTCTTTTCAATTTTTTGTCATCTTTGGGCTTAATAGAAATAGTTCAGCATGTTATATTGTGTGATCTGTTCCTAAATAGATAAAAGATTTCTGTGTTTTGAAGGAAACACTTATATTGGTTAATTTGCTGCATTGCCTGCAGGAATGTTAGTCTGTGGGAGGAAAACAACTGCTTCCTGACAAGATTTTCTTTAACTCTGCTAGAAACTCTTATTTTCACAGTAAAATAAAGAGAAGTAATCCATAAACAATTAAAGAACGATATCTTCAGGAATGTTTACCATCCCTCAGCTGGAACATCTAAGAATGTGAACCACAAAGATGTCTTTTCTGACAGGAGGAAAGGCTGTTTCTTAATTCCCTTCCCAGCTTGTAAACCAGAACACCATGGATGGAGGGAGCACGCAAATGTGAGCATGGACATTTTCTCCCTAGATAGAAAGTTCCCTGCCTGCTCTTTGGAGAGCAACTAGTCTAACTATAATAGAAAGAGAGTGTGTTTTCCTTAAAGAAATTAAACACCACTGTCCACAATGTGCAAAAGACTGTGAAATTGAAAGTGTGTCCCTGGAGTGGATAAAAAAAATAATAACAATAATAAATGGCAACTCAAAACAGACCACTGGCAAATAATCCATTATCTTCTGAGTTACTATATAAAACTACTGTTCATTTTGCCAGCCCGATGGGGAAACAGCTCCTACATAAGAGGCAGTCAGTTTAGAAGTGGGAGTTGTTTTCCGTTTCACTTCCAAGGTATCTTCGTGTAAATATCCACTGTCTGGCATACTGATACAATGCAATGTTAAAAGCTCATGTGATTGGTTTGCAGAATTTGAGTTGAATGTGTTTGGCTTGCAGGTAGATTTAGAGCTGGTTTAAGCATAGGAAATAGGAAAAGGAATGATATTTTACTACTGGCTGTTCATATAGATAAAAATGGGTAGAAATTTAGACTGTGTTGGAAGGACACCTATGAAGAATAAATGCTAATGGCTGGCTGGCTGGGGTTTTGTGTAGTGAAATTTTAAGTGAACCATAAAATGTAGGGGTTTAATAAAGAATACACATTTCTGATAACTTTCCAGAAATGTGGGCCCATGAAAATATACAAAATTATCCTGCGTCTCTCTAACAGAAGAGTATCATAGATGAAGCAGTTTTGAAAACCCATTGAAGGAAAGACTGTAAAGGAAGGAAATACTGTAACAGAGATCTTCAATTCTCATTGTCTTTGCTACTTTTTTTAAATGGGGAGGAAAACTTGCTCAAAATCTGACCAGAGTTTAAGTCCCCTTAATGCAAATCACAAGGGTTCTATTCCTTTAATTAACAAGACCCACTTCCCCCAATCCCAGGTAGTCAGTCCTAGTTACAGCCAACCTGTCCCCTACCACACAGAGACCCACATGCATATGCATGTAATTACAGATGAGGACATAAATGCTAACTGCCCATAGACAGACCGGACACGACTGAGTGACTTCACTTTCACTTTTCACTTTCATGCGTTGGAGAAGGAAATGGCAACCCACTCCAGTGTTCTTGCCTGGAGAATCCCAGGGACGGGGGAGCCTGGTGGGCTGCCGTCTACGGGGTCGCACAGAGTCGGACATGACTGAAGCGACTTAGCAGCAGCAGCAGCAGACAACTAACAAATGGTAGTACTGGGGTTTATCAAGTCATGTTTAGTCATTAGACTGTCTTTGCTTTGACTCCTGAGTCACTTGTCTATAGGCCAAAAAGTTTTTGTTAACCGACATTTGAAATTCAGAATAGTTCATCAATAGCTTGTTAGCTTATTCTATGATAACATACTCAGTCTTCATCTGTTCTCCAGCCATTTTAAAAAGATTTTTTTTTTCTTATTATATACTCATGATTTGACTTCCCTGATGGCTCAGACGATAAAGTGTCTGCCTACAGTGCGGGAGACCCGGGTTTGATCCCTGGGTCGGGAACATCCTCTGGAGAAGGCACTGGCAACCCACTGCAGTACTCTTGCCTGGAAAATCCCATGGAATGAGGAGCCTGGTAGGCTACAGTCCATGGGGTCGCAAAGAGTCGGACACGACTGAGCGACTTCACTTCACTTCTTCACTCATGGTTTAAAAAGAAGAGAAATAAGAAATTCAAACAACACAAAGGTGTATACAGTAAAAGTAAATCTAATCCTTCCCTGCCCTGGGGTATCCCACCTCAAGGGGTACACACTTTCCCAGTACTGTCCTAGGTCAAAGATTCCTTGTATATGCAAATGGTCATGTATATATCATCCTCCACTTTTCCAGCTTACATAGATGGTAACAGACTATACAACAGAGTTCTGCTTGTTGCGCTTTTCCACTCCAGCTATTAGCAAAATCTCAGTCAGGTCCAACTTGTCCATCAAAGGTGAAATTACTTGCTGTGTTGTAATATAAGAGGCTGGATGAGATCAAGTCTTTGACTTAGCTCTTTCCCAATTTGTAAAGGATACAATAGTCTCTCTTTGCCTCTTTCAGGCATTATTAATTGATATCTTGTCAGCACTTCCATAAATATTTCTATGTGGTAGTGATTTTTCTCATTGAAATGTATGCTGTGACAATTCGGTATATTTCTCCACCTATTAGATACCATCAGTGAGAAGGGAATGAAGCAACTCTTCCTAGGTGCATCGGTTCTTTCATGCCTAAATTGCATTATGCTGCTATGAAAGTTTGGAATAATATAGCACTACACAACCACTTAGGCTACCCAGAGGCCTTGAGAAAACCGATATATCTCCCGAGAGAGTTGACTCTTTTTATACAATAAGATCAAAGGCATGACAAGTTATTTTCCCCTTAATCCTTTTTTTTTCCTCAAATGTGTTACAATATTCAGCCTCCTTTATTTTGTAATTTTCTTGCTCATTAATACATCAGCAATTGCATTTATGAGTTGAAGCTTATTTTTCATCTTGGTGTTTGAATAACATGACTGAAATTGAGTTTTATTACTGTGAGCAGTTGTTAGACATACCAGGCATACCAGGTGTTTCAGTGACAATCTCTGCTAATTTAGCAGAAGGAAAAAAAGTTTCATGTGAGTTTTCACCTAACAAATAATAACCATCTAATTCCCATTGTAAGAAATGCTTATACAAGAGCCTGTTCTTTTCACTTTCCTAGAAGCCCATTTGTTTCTCTCCCTTCATAAAGTGACCAAAATATTTCAGGCCACCTGAGATGCTGTTTCAGAGTTAATTCAAGAAATGGGTTTTCATTAGCTTAGATTTAGAATTTCATTTTATACCTGGGGATAGCCTAGGTTTATTCCCATGCTTCATGAGGGCTTTATCCAGAAGAGTTTCTGGATCACATCTTCCAATTCAGAAAAGTATCTAATTCGATTTTGCATGGGGAAATGCATTTAAAGATTGTTTTGGGTAGTTTTTTTTTACAACTTAATTTTTTTTTTTTCTTTTTTGCCTCACTGCATTGCCGTGTTGGATCTTTGTTCCCTGACCAGGGATTGAACTCATGTCCCCTTCATTGGAAGCTTGGAGTCTTAACCACTGGACCACTAAGGAAGTCCTGCTTTGGGTATATCTGAGAACAGGATTTCCTAGTAATTTAGGTGGGCTATGGGGTTTAATAACCCTAGTTCCTCTCAAATTATTGAACCAATGGTAGCTATGACAATAGAGCAGTGTACATTCCAAAGTTCTTCTGGAGTCATTTCCTCAAAATATTTCTTTTCCTTTGTTCTGTTTTGATTTTCATCTTGCTTCTCATTTTGTTTCCAAAAAGCAATTTGGGTCTTTGAACAAATCTGTTGAACTTATCATTCCTTCTTTAGATTTTTTGTTTTTGCATAATTACCATAGAATTTCTAATTATTTTTTAGTGGACAGAGAATACATTTATGGTCTGCTTTAAGGATTGGGCACAGGGAAAGATTCATGTGTGCGTGTAGATGATATGGTTGTCTTGACTCTTTTCTGGCTATGAAACCGTATATTGGGTATAAGGAGCAGATAGTATAAAGAGTTTCTTGATTATTGGATGAATGTTCAGAAACACTCAGCGTAATGTAATTTAGGCATGAAAGAATTGATTCACCTAGTAAGAGCTGCTTCACTGTTCTCACTGATGGCATGCAAGGACAAGTAAGAGAAGCTGGGCATGCTTCCCAAGAAGGGCTGCTTATGTGTACCCACTCCTCAGTGTTCCCATGGCAGACCCTTGGACTGCCACAGCCAGGGTCCTAGCCCTCAGTCCCTTATACACAGATGAACATCCCACAGATGCCCCTGCAAGATGCCTCAGGAGTTCCTGTACTTTTCAAGGAACCAGTTACCCACCACACGCAATGGGCTCTCTAAAACTAGCCAATGGTATCTATTCCTCCAAGGACAAATTACCCCAAGAATGAAAATATCAGGATTTTTAAAAAATTAAAACAACAAAAAAGGTCTGATGCTGACTGTTTTCTAGTCCCCTTTACCCCCTTTCCCTTTAGTAGCTCCTCCTGCTCTCAGGGACTGCCCGGAATAGGCTAATGATGTGGTTATTCCTAGCTTTTAAGTTTATACTAAATCTGGTAAAGTAACCTGTAACTACAGTTTTCACTTCATTCTTAAGCTTCCAAACACAAAATTACCATATATATATATAAAAGTTCCAGAATCTCAAAATCAAGTACATTGTACACTGTAACTTCTATTACATATTTCCGAAATCTTTTCATCAAAGCATGACTAAGTCTATTTTTTACACTATTTGGCATGACATACTAAAAATGTGCAATAACAGGTTCTACCTCTCTTACCATCAAGGTTTGGCCAAGTGAAAGAACTTATTCCTGGTTACATACAGGCTTCCCTTTATTACATTAGCCTTCTCTTTTGCATTAGGTGTTTACTGTAGAATTCCTCCTGAATTTTCAGCTTCATTCAAACAACTTTGAGTGAACCCCATCTTAACACACATGCATCCACCCACACACAGACACAGACACACACAACACACACACACACACACGTGCGCACGCTCAGACATACACTCATCTGTCTGATATCCTGATCTTTGACAAATGTCAAATTTTGCAAGGCTCTGCCTCTTCTGGCACATTTTATGCCAAAATGTTCCATTAGAATTTATCAGTGTTTATGTTTCTAGATTAGTCCTTTTCCATTACAGAATCTATTTTATCATCCCTGCTAAATAAATTTGTTGAGAGTGAGGAGGCTTCCTAAAACAGAGTTCTATGGTGGCTTCAAATTGAGCTGAATAAAAACCAGTGGGGATTAGGTAAGGGCGGACCTGACATCAAAACAGCATTAGATTTAATATCCTTATTGGAAATATGATTTCTGTTTTAAACTTTTCCTCCCTTCATCATCATAAGGAATAATTTATGTCTTGGCACTATCTGTGATTTATTTTTCTCCTAGAATGGAGTCTGTCTGTAGAGCTGGATTCTTTGGATGAACAAAAGAAAAGTACAGGTTTCTTATTGTTTGCTTTCAATCAATTTGACTTTTAGAGATGGCCTTCTTTCTGTTTTCCATTTTCAGTGTATACCTGCTTACCCATATATCTTCAGATCAATAAAAGAGTGGATATTTAAAAGTGTCTGTAGTGGCCAACAGTTGGAATCATGCCAGGCAACTTTACAATTTAAATTCTTCCTGGGCTCTAAAGGTAGATGAGGCCAACTTTCCTTTTGACTCAGCAGGCAAGTTTTAGTATGATAAGAGTATTGCTATTTTAAAAAGCAGCTCTTGAACAATCTAACTCCAGAAAGCATCCCCATCCTGTGAAATAGTACAGAAGTGCCTGCTTCCTTATTGATGAAACAGTGGAAAATAATGCCTGTTAGAGGCAATTTTAATCATTTAATAGCTTGGCTTCTGACTCTTCTAACCCAGACTCTCATGCCACATCCAGTGTCCCAGTTTTTCTGATTTGGTAGGTGGAGACAATCTAACCTTCTCAAGTTTAGCACACTGCAGAAATGTGGCTTGATGCACCCCTCTAGGAGTGGGGCCTGACTTGGTTGGCTATACCTAGGGGCTGGATTAGTTCTAAGCATAAGTTTAGCTTTCAAGTTTTATGCTTTTATGAGATAACGTCCTATTTTTCTTACTGTTTCATTATAACCTTATACATTTCACTTCGAATCAAGTTCTGTTTTAGGGTGATGTGTCACTGCTTGTCTTAAAGCTTCTGGATGTTTAGAACCCTTGATACCCAATAAAGAGTATAAAGTGATCAATCATTCATCAACATCAAGAAAAAAACTTATTCAGCTCCCAAATTATCTCTGGGTATCTCTAAGGAAGAGTCAGCAACCAGTGGGTAATATTCATTCATTAATAATCTTACAGGTTTATTTATTTTGTACATGAATAATCTTGGGGAGATGTATTTTGTTGCTCACACTAGTTATATATCTGATTGCAAAAGAAAAGCTACTTATTCCAAATCTGAGTCTTTTGATTTTAAAGTATTCTTAACATAACTTGACATTGTTGAAAGCATTTTTATAAAAAGCTACTGAAGAAGCAACGAAAGCTTACCTAGCTGAAGTCCTTATTCTGTAAGTACCTCACCCAGGTCTTCCACACTGCAGGCAGATTCTTTACTGTCCAAGCCACCAGGGAATGCCTCTAGAATCTTAGTAGGACCCCCATATGTCTCTGCTGCCTGGAGTGTTTGGAAAAGGAGTTATCTTTGCAAATGTAGATCTCAGAGTGTGTGTGTATGTGTGTGTGTGTGTGTGTGTGTGTGTGTGTGTGTGCAAGCAAACATGTACATTGTTTTAACACAGGGTATGTTTTAGCATAGCGTCGCATAACAGAGATGACAAACACATCAGAAGCCACTGGTCTGGCTTCTCATCCTAGGCTGGAATGCCCTCTTCAGTTTATCAGTCTCCTGCTAGAACGCTTCTCCTTTGTGAATTAATAAAATACCCCCTTCTTTCTTTTTTCTTCCCATTGATTAACTGTGAGGGCCTGTGAAAAATAACTAGACCTAGAGACTAACACATAATGTAGATTTGTTCTTCAGCCTTTCCCATTCCCCTTCCTCTTTACAGGGCAATTCTAATCCATTTGATGCTGATACACTTGATGCTTAAAAGTTAAATACAACAATGAGTTATATCCTAATTCTTATTAGTAAGCTTGAAAGTGGGTCAAAGTCCCAACCACCCAAAAGAAATAATTACTTAGCACTCAGTATTAGCTCTCTTGAGGATGTGAATACCTAATTAGTATGTCACCATCTTCATTAATAACCTATCTTTTCTTAACCTGATTGGTGCTAAGTACTGTGCCAAAATTAAAATCAAGTAACATGAGGTTTTTGTCTATAAACAGTTACAATTTAATAGGTACTTTTCATCATTTCAGGATGCTCTCTCTTCAAATACAGATGAGTATAAAGTGTATTAAATATTACACAACATCCTGTGTGATGTGGGCTTTCCTAATAGCTCAGTTGGTAAAGAATCTGCCTGCAAAGCAGGAGACCCTGGTTCGATTCCTGGGTTGGGAAGATCTGCTGGAGAAGGGATAGGCTACCCATTCCAGTATTCTTGGGAAACAGTAATACAGTCTCTATAATAGTTCTAGAAATCGAATGAAATCAATGATAGGAAATGGAATAAAAGAGTTAATGAAATTTATGGGAAAGCTCCTTTTTTTTCTGCCTTTCTTCCGATCTTCAAGATTATTCATAGGTCAGGACTTTCACCTCTTCAGAATGAGACATATGGATACCAAAGCTTTAAGATTCTTCTTATATTCATATTAGGTCTTGGCTTCAGTTTAGCAAGATATCTCTATAACTTAAGTCCACAGCCACAGATTGTTTGGATAGTATTAACATAGATTGTAACATATCTTTCTGTCTTTCTGTTACTTTTAGAACTAAGGAAAAAGAAAAAGTATCTGTAAAAATCTTTCTAAAATAAATTGTAATAAAAAGTAAAAGCTCCTGAAAATATCTGTTGCACAAAATCTGTTTTGCATTTCGCACTAATTTCCATTTTAGGGATTCATTGGTGAGGGGGAGGAATTGCTGTGAATAGACCGAAACCACATAAATATTTTAAAATTTCATACTTAAATTACTCTCTGACATAAAACATTAGTAATGGTATTTTTAAAAATTAATACTAATGCCTTAAGATAATAAATCCAAAATAAACTGAAACCATAATTTGGTTCTGGAAAAACTGATAATGTTATTGTCATACAGTTTTATCCATAAAAGCAGCAGAGATATATGAAGTTTAAATAAATGATATGAAGCAGCAGAGATATATGAAGTTTAAATAAAGCTAAATTTCAATTTCAATTTTGTGGCCAAAATACTTTTTTTTTTTTTTTACTTTTAATTTTTTTTTTAAGTTTTCCCTATTATCAAAATCTGTTCAGTCTCTGGTAACAACTTAATATATTTTAATAGAAGGAAATAGTGCAAAAGCTCTAGAACAAGACTTAATGTCCAGCAAGGCTGAGAATTGTGCCTATTTTTGTTTACCATTGCAACTCTCAGTGCTGACATAGGGCCTGAGGTATGACAGAAATAATTAATATTTATTGAGTGCTTATTCCACACTAGAAGTTGTCTGTGCGTGTTACATGTATTAGTTTGTTTAATCTTCACATCAGTCTTTTGAAGTAGGTGCTACTTTACAGATGAGAAAACTAGTGGACCAGATTAGTGGACTATGTTGCCAGTAAGTAGTAGAGTTAAAATTCAATCTCTGGAAATCTTGCTCCAGACCTTGTCTCTTAATTACTGTTATACCATACTGAGTGTATTAGACAAACTCCAAGTGTTGAATGAATAAACGAGTGAGAGTGAATAAACACACAAATCTACCCTTTTCTGTTTAGTGGTTGTCACCTCAAGGTTTTCAAAAGAAAGTATGTCAGCACAAGACACGCATGTTTAAAGCAAGGTGGCTGTGTATATGTTTGAGAGGGCATGTAGAAAGATGTGCAGTTTGAGTGAATGTAGGTCTTTATGAGTTCTTCAAGATCATTTGTATGTATATATATATATATATATATTTCCAATATTTATTAAGCTTACAATGAGCTCAATATTGTTTTTCAAGAACTCCTTTCAAATTAATATATATGAGAGACAATAAAAGGAGTAAGTCTTAGCAAAAAGAAAAGAGAAGTGGTCAAATTATTTAGGTCTAAGGTGCAGTTAGTATTTGTTGTGCCATAGTAATTGGTCAGTTCCTATGTGCACTGCTAAGTATGTGTTTTGTTAAAATCATTCATTTCCTACAACATCTAGTTTTCTTGTAGAACAAGAAAGACAATTAGAATTGAGTTTGTCTGGGAACCAGTGAAAATTACTCAGCAAATATAAAAAAAATTTGAGAAATTTTGGATGATAGGGTTATGGAAGTTCAAAGAGTGTTGTGAGGTCTATGAGATGGGTGTGGGAATAATTCATATTTTTCTTCTTAAATAGCCAAACTACATAAACTTCTTTAGCAGAACATCTGCTAACTAATCTAAGCAAGAAATTTAACTGTTTAATGTTTAAATATAAATATATATATTATTGCCTAAATTTGGATGAGTATACTTGCTCAGAGTAATTTCAGAATAGACAATTTACCAGTTTATTTAATGCTTTGGTAAAATATGTTAAAAATGTAGAAAACCCTACCCCTAGTTATTAATTTTCTAGGCTCATTCTTAACATTTCTATTGGTGAAATTGTGTGTGCGAGTCTGTATGTGTTGGTTAATGGATCTTTTCCTGTCACCTTCTTCTCTTTTGTGGAATTCTCTTCTCTGAATTGCCTGACACTAAGTGATATAAATTTCTAAATATAGGCAGAAAAGCTGTTATTTTTTATTTAGCTTTTACTGTGTAATGGAATTTGTGACAAGATTATTTGCTACAATGTTATTTTGTATCTTGATTAGTGTTCTTTGTAAAGGACCCAGAGATATGTGTACAAAAGGTGCTGTATGAGCTGTGAATGGAGGGGCAAATGACCTTCATTCAAATACAGCCAAGTGGTCATTACCAAAGTTTTAAGCAATTTGAACTGCCTAACTGGAAGTATGACAGTAGTAATTGTGGATGTCCTTAATGGATAGCTGTACACACTTTGATCAGTGAATACCCTAACTTCACCCTGAAAGAAGCAACTGCAACTAGGTATAAGTTTTGCTTGAATTAAATCCTTTAAAATTGGCATTTTAGAAACTTCTTGGACAACCTTAACCTGCTGAATGTCTTTACACTAAAAATCACATGGTCTGGTGTTGTATATCGTAAGTATGTTTGCCTATGATGTCATAACTTGCTATCAAAACTCTTTTATCTCCTAAATAGAATAAATTGAGCTTAGTGGTGCTGCCAGTATTGTAGCTGTTTGAGTCACACAGTGGTATCAACAGCAGAGTATCAACAATGTAAACTTTCTCTAGTAAAGGTTAGCTCTCATTTTTGAAAGCATTACATTTCTAAATGCATATAGAACATAAAAGTTGGCAAAACTATTTAAGATCCCTTGCCAGACAACTCCACAACTCTGTCACCCCTCCCTAACCACAGTACATCTCCCAAATCATTGATTTTCAAAAGCATCTGAACAGTAAAACTTTTTGTTTTCAAACCAAGTCAAGCTTAGAACCCCAAACTAGAAAATGGATAAAAGCAGTGAAAGGATAGCTTTAAGTCTTTAGCATTTGCCAGAAAATCCTTAATTGTGGCATCTGTAAAGCATCTTTTGTTGGGTTGGTGCAGACCCCGGTTCCCACTGAGTCCAATTTGAAAATCACCAGGCTGTCCACAAGGCTTAGGGCTCTTTAGAGCAGAAACTATTCCTTTAGTTCCTGTACAAAGTCATAGTGTTGTAAGGAATTCAGCAGCTAACTAAAAGCTTCCTCATCTAGAATTTACTTATCCAGCTACCCCAAACATCAAACTTTATGTTAGAAGGTATATGCACTTTGTTCATAGGAACGTCCTGTAAGCTCTCATCTTCTCTTTTCACAAAGATCACATAAGCTTAGTTGTCCACTTTTTCTGTCTGTAAGAGACAGTCTAACACCTGGAGAGAAACAGAAAATATATAAAAATCAGAAAGTGGAACTAAAATTTATCACGGCGTTTTAGGATCATTTTAATACAAAATCATATGTCTGCAAGTACATATTCCATTATAGCACATTGTTGCAATATAGATGTCAGTAATAATGATGTTGAGTCATTATGAAGAGGGAGGGAGGGAAGAAGGGAGAAGACTGAAACTCACAGAAAGGCTTGACATTTAATAATTTATGATGAAAACCTTCCTGAAGCATATCCTTACTTTTAAAAATAGAATATGTCCACCATTATTTAACCTGTTTTGGCAGATATCTTCTATTTTTTAAAGTATGGATATGCTTCAGGAAGGTTTTCACCACAAATTATTAACTGTCAAGCCTCTGTCTGTGTGTCGGTCTTCTCTCTCCTTTCCTCCCTTCCTCCTCACAGCCTGTAGGATGCAATGAAATGAGCACATTGAGGCTATGAAAGAAAATTTGTGCTCAACCTCTGGCTTTCTAGCTCCATGACCTTAGGCAGTAGTATTACTGAAGCTCTCTTTGTCAGTGTAGTGATGAGGTTTAATGAGATAAGTGATGGACAAATTAGTTAGAACTTAGTAAGTGTTTTCCTTTTATGCTCAACATGGATAAGCTCTGGTTACTTACACTTTATCATCGTCTGAATTTGATCTCGTAAACTCATTGTTCATGCCAGGTTACCTTTAGCTTCAGTTTGGTTTACCTGTTGCTGGTTAGTGAATCACTCAAAAACTCAGTAGCTTACAGCACACTTTATTATTTCTCATGTTTATGTGGGTTGACTGGGTGCATATGGGCAAGTCTTCAAGTACTGTCGGCTGGAGCTGCAGTCATGGCAGGACTCATTCATGTGCTAGAATGGCCAGTACAATCATTCAGATGTCTGGTGTCTTGGTGTGGCTGAAGGGAGGCTGGACTCAGCTGGAACACTAAACAGCTGGGCCTCTCTCTGCCATACTCTTAGGGCCTCTTCCTCTTGGTCTGGCCCCTCCATGTCATCTCTTCAACAAAGTGGCAGACGTCTTACATTCAGCATCAGGCCCCTGAAAGTGTAAAATCTTATGAGTAGAACTAGCTTGGTGCTTCTTGCTGCATTCTGTTAGGGACAGGAAATCAGAGTGTAACTCAACTCACTGTGGGGAGGAATTAACCACACTGGCAAGTGTGGTTCCCTGAAGGCCGTTTTGGAAACTAGCTACCACAGTATTGTTTTCCTAATTCTTCATCCCTAACCCAAGTAGTGGGTACTTCAGCAGTATAGGAGAGCCCTTTTTATAATGCTGCGTTAATTTGGAAGCAAAGAATCCTGGCAGTTTTATATGTATCCACATATGAGATGATACGTTTGGTCTACTTTTAAGACTATTTTAATATTGATGAATAGAGCAGCCCATTAAGAATACACTTGAATCAAATGCAGTATATTTTATATAGGATTTGCTTTAAAAAAAAAAAAAAAGCCTACCAATTTGGTGTTATTACCAAATCATACCAAAACACTGATGAACTTAGTTTTAAGCCATGGTTTTTTTAAAATTCACTTTTTCACCTCATTTTCATAAGTAGAGCTCCACACTAAAAGTGGCTGGAGAAAAAATAATGGGAAACATTTTGCAGTTAAACTCCAAGACAAAAATGTGTAGGGTATAGGAGCACAGAAGATTGATTACCATTAGTCTTCTAAATTATTTATTTTGTCCAGATTATTCAGGTAGTTTTTGATGTACAAAAAGTATACATAAGCCTTTAGTCTTTCCACCAACTTATAAGGCAGTGGCTCAGTATTTCTGAGTGAGGGACCTCTGAGAATGAGATCACTCTCTTTCTTGAAAATGCGGACATGCTCTAACTTCGGCATACAATATCAAGGGTTTACAGATAGTCAGATGCATCCATGGATTCCAAGTTAAGAATCCCATGTTGTGGAGGTCATCAAATCACTAATGACAGGAAAAAACATATGTTTATCTTGATATTTTATCTCCCAAGGCAGGACTTCACTAATGGTTTAAAAAGAAAAGTGCCTCTTTCAACCATCTAGACGATGGCTATTGCTTTGACTCTGTCAAGATGATTCCGCCTATTTCATTTAACCATCCTACTGGAGGTGAGAATTAGGGTAAAGGTTGAGGCAAAAAATCAAAACAGCAACAACCAAAAACAAAGTTCAAGCATTGTGTTTTAATTCACCTCTGCTTTTGAGCGTTTAGAGACTTCCTTAGGGCTTATGGAAGGAGCAAGGACTTGGGTTTCAATACTGGATTTGAGGTACAGCTCAGACAAGTACGGTGACCTTAGGCAAGCCGTTTAAGCCCTCACTGTCTCTTCTATCCTGCCTGCCTGTGCGCGTGTGTGTCTGTCTGTGTGTCTCTCTGCCACTCTCTCTGGCTTTTGCACTCACTCATCTGTCTCTTTCACTCTTTCTTGTCTCCTACTTTCTGTCTCTCCGGCTCCCACACTTGTTCTCTTTTAGTCTTTCTCTATGTCTTTCTCCCACTGTCTATCTCTCTTTATGTATCTACATATGTAGGTACATGTACATCTGACATAAGAGTATTTCTGTGTACCTCACAGAGAGCTGGCAACAAAGAAGGTGATTCAAATGCTTTTGAAGTGTTCCATAACTTTTACAGTGCAAACTTATATAAATGGCTGTTCTTGTTTTATGAAATTTGTTATTGAAAAATAACCGGATTGTAGTGGAAAACCACAGAACTCGGAGTCAGGAGTGTTAGGTTCTGGTCTTGCTCTTTCACTCACTTCCTGTGTGGTCCGAGACCAGGCTGGAAGCCTCCTGGAGTCTGTGTTTCTTCGGGTATGGCAAACAAGGGTTACGCTAGGTGATCCGGAGGACCCTTTTCAAGCTCTGTTTTTCTGTTTTTATCTATAATCTTGTGGAGTGGGGAGAGGTGAGGTTTTCCTTACTTTGGTCATATTATGATGCAATTCTTAGGTGCTTTGATGCCAAGAGATTATATATGCCAAATTAATGTCATAGGTAAATCCCCTCTGACTCTGCAGTTTGGTCTCATGGGACAGTTACCTGAGAGGACTAGGCACATCCCATTGTTTATTTTTTCACAGTCGTCAAAATGACAGCTTTTAAAAGCATTTGCAGATTACATTCCTCTGGGGCAAACTTTCCTGATGTTTCCACTACCTTGTAATTGTGGAAGGAGGACTTCTTTAGTTGTCTAATCTATTTGATATATTGAATTCACCAAAAACAGAGGGGGTCTTTGTTCCAGTACTTTGGCAGACTGGCTCTCGCCATTTTGTAACCTTTAATGCTTTTATGCTGTTAAGTTGGAAGCTTTCTGTGTTCTTATTGCTGGGTTGGTGTTGTCTGGGACGTGTGTATCTGTACCAAAAGGGAACTGGGCTCCCGTAATCGTGGCAGTGTTTACTTCTTCCCATCAGTGTATCTGCTCTCTTTTCTGAAGTAATCACTATAATTACACTGCAATGAGTTGTGTTCTATTGTGTCATCCGGCCTATCTGCTAAACATCACTGTGTTTTTCTTATCTGAGTGCTCTCAAATGGGGAAAGTGAGATGTGTTGGCAAGCCACCTTCAATCAAATTAATGTGGATTCAATGTATTGTCAACAGAGATGGTGGTGGTCCCTATTATTGCATTTCAATAGAGTCGTACATAAGCTGCCTTTATGTTTAAAATGAAACGTTTATTTGGCTGAGAGTTACATATATATGCTAATCCTTAAGAACAGTAATATTTATTTTCTTACTATTTTCATTTTAATGTCATTTCATTGGAACATGCTATAGCTATATTTTCGTTAAAAAAAAAAGGAAGTAAAGTCTTCAGATTTATCACTTTTGGACTTTTATCACTAAAAGTTTGGACATACTAGGAGGAGTATGACTGTTGATTTGAAAAGTAAAATGTTGGTTATCAACCCCTAATTTCTTTTTGGCCTATTATCTCAGTGAATATTTTCAATGAAATGCACAAACTCCCAAACATTTATAATTTAGAGCCTCTCGTATGAGAGTTTAATAACATGGCTACAATGATGTGTGATTCTAAAATACACATTACAACATTTAAGTGAATTTAGTTTTAGTTAACAAAAAGAAGATACAGTAGAGCAAGGGCATTTCTTTTTTATAAAATGGAGAGCATTTTTATTTATTCATTCATTTATATTTATCTAGTTATTTGTTGTAGCATATGGGATCTAGTTCCCCAATCAGGGATTGAATCCAGGCCCCCTGCATTGGGAGAATGAAGTCTTAGCCACTGGGCCAGCAGGGAATTCCTGATATTTCTTTATATGGTACCCTATATTGAGTTAGTCCATAATACTGTTGAAGATTTTTGAGCAGATTCATTCAACTTATATTGACTTGATTTGACAGAACAGTAAAAATTCAATAACCAGAAAAAGAAACTTTTCCAAAAGTCATATATTACAAATTACATATGTATTTTAATATTCTTAGGAACAGAAGTGATGAAAATAATTTTCATCCTTAGTTTCTACTAGAAATTGCTACGTGACGGTGATCAATTTAAATATGCAAATACAGTCTGTGTTTTGGATTTACCAACGCTTTATCCTTACAGTTGGAAGACTGTATCATCACCTCACGTGTATAAGGAACTTTTGTCTCTCACTTTACAGAAATTGGAGAATGACTGACTTGGACTCAAATTTCTATTGAGTCCGGGTCCCATCCATGTGTCTTTTAGTCATATCTAGTTCTAACTCTGGAGAAGGCAATGGCATCCCACTCCAGTGTTCTTGCCTGGAGAATCCCAGGGATAGGGAGCCTGGTGGGCCACTGTCTCTGGGGTCGCACAGAGTCGGACATGACTGAAGCGACTTAGCAGCAGCAGCAGCAGCAGTTCTAACTCAGATTTCCTATTCCATACCAACAATGCCTTTATTTTTTTTTTTAATTGGAGGCTAATTACTTTATAATACTATGGTGGTTTTTGCCATACATTAACATGAATCAGCCATGTGTTCCCCATCCTGAACCCCCCTCCCACCTCCCTCCCCATCCCATCCCTCAGGGTCATCCCAGTGCACCAGCCCCGAGCTCCCTGTCTCATGCATCAAACCTGGACTGGTGATCTGTTTCACATATGATAATATACATGTTTCAATGCTATTCTCTCAAATCATCCCACCCTCGCCTTCTCCCACAGAGTCCAACAGCCTGTTCTTTATGTCTGTGTCTCTTTTGCTGTCTCGCGTATAGGGTCATCGTTACCATCTTTCTAAATTCCATATATATGTGTTAATATACTGTATTGGTGTTTTTCTTTCTAATTTACTTCACTCTGTATAATAGGCTCCAGTTTCATCCACCTCATTAGAACTGATTCAAATGTATTCTTTTTAATGGCTGAGTACTCCATTGTGTATATGTACCACAGCTTTCTTATCCATTCATCTGCTGATGGACATCTAGGTTGCTTCCATGTCCTGGCTGTTGTTAACAGTGCTGTGATGAACATTGGGGTACACATGTCTCTTTCAATTCTGGTCTCCTCGGTGTGTATGCCCAGCAGTGGGATTGCTGGGTCATAAGGCAGTTCTATTTCCAGTTTTTTAAGGAATCTCCACACTGTGCTCCATAGTGGCTGTCCTAGTTTGCATTCACACCAACAGTGTAAGAGGGGTCCCTTTTCTCCACACCCTCTCCAGCATTTATTGCTTGTAGACTTTTTGATAACAGCCATTCTGACCTACATGAGATGGTACCTCATTGTGGTTTTGATTTGCATTTCTCTGATAATGAGTGATGTTGAGCATCCCAACAATGCCTTTAGTGTGAGCAAGCATAATCCTTTTTGTCAGGTTCGTACCATTTTGTAGACTCACCTGCAACTATAACCATTGCACTTAAAAATGCTGTGAGAAGGTATTTCTGACATACCAAATGGATCTTTGGAAGGCAAAACCATTCTTAACTTTTAGACTGCTGACATCACTGTAGTATAGTATTTTCATTTTCTTTTTGAAAGAATACCTAAAGGTAATTATAAAATGCAGAAATGTCTCATTATATTTCTAAATGAAATATATTTGCATGAAGAAAAATACAGTGTAACTACAAATACTTCCCTTCGAAGTAATGGTCAGCTTTTCCCTAGAAGTTACTATGGAGTCACTCCAAAAGATTAGATTCACATTATCTCTTAGCTTTTTTAAGAACATAGGAAATGGAGAAAATTATCCTATAAAGATTTTAAAACAATTTCTCTCTCCGAAGCCAAGGTTATATAATTGAGTTTTGTATCTCAGGACCTTTTTATAGTGGATCACCAAAGATAAGAGCAGTAGCCTGGCTAGAAGATTAACTAATGATTAAACAATGACTGTGTTAATGATTATACTAATATAAACATTTAGTGTTGCTGACAATTTACATTCAATTTCAAAGTCTATTATACTGTATATGGTGACCAGTATTGTAGTAATAGATTGGTTTGTTGATTATTTACTTCTTTGTATAGTTAGGTATAGCTATTCTTTCTGAGTCTGAGTTATTCTCAGTTGTTAATTTGCTTGTAGAGCCTTTACTCAAGCTTCATTATTTCAAATAGGTTCATCAAGGGAGACTAGTTAAGAAATAGTTAATAGTCTTCTTCTAAGTATAACCAGCTTTACGTTGGGAGCCATTGTTTCTCAAGCAGGAACACGTGCCGTTTCCTAGGAAGGTAATGACTTGGGCAACAAGGACTTGCTCCCACACTTTCTGGGATGTGAGGAAGTAAGAATAAGGTAGGGGGTGCAACAGCTCAGTGTCAAGAATCCCAGGGTCCCTCTGCTCACCATGGTTAAGCCTGGTATCAGCATCACTTGGGGGTGAGAATGTGTGAGGAGAGGTATGGAATCCTCCCCAGGAGATATAAGACTGAATTCTCTTCTCCCTGTGCCATTTGCTGTGTTACTGCCGGCAGCTCCCTTCACCTGGCCTATCCCGACACTCGGGTGTATCTGTATATTGTTTGCATATTTTCCTTGGCATGCGGCTGCCTAGTGTACAAAACGGAGGGTGTTTTTCCTGTTCTGCTCAGATGTAGAGTGTTCTTGGTTGAATGCTAGGATCCTTCCCAAATGGGAAACCAGACTCATTTCCTACCATTCTTATACCACATTCCTCATAATCTAGGCACACTTCTCTTCTTTCCCTGAACATATACCATATCTTTTCATACCAGCAAAGCCTTCACATGGGGTATTCCATCTATATGGAATACAATCCCACTTTTCCATCCTACATGATTCAGATTTATTTATTCATCTGATATACAATGAAGCAGGACCCACCCACCATGGGTCAAGAACTCTGTTAGCTGTTGGTGATCTAAAGATGAATTATATTCAGTACTTGCCTCTGAGAACTTAGAGTTCTAGGAGATCTGTAATCAGGCCTTCCCAGGTGGCTCAATTGTGAAGAATCCACCTGCCAATGCAGGAGACTAAGGAGACACGGGTTCAGTCCCTGGGTTGGGAAGATCCTTTGGAGGAGGAAATAGCAACCCATTCCAATATTCTTCCCTGAAAAATGCCATGGAGAGGGGAGCCTGGTGATTGCAGTCCTTGGGGTCACAAAGAACTGGACACGACTGAGCATGCAATGCTACACAGATATATAACCTACTCTATTAACTGTTATTAGGTATTCCTTCATCTGAGTATCCATGCTGTTCTGTAGGTTGTAGGTGTCTTAGATAAGGCATACATACAGTCTTCTACTTTACCATTTTTTCAGTTCCTAAAATTAGTTTCTTAGCATAACATTTGAGAGAGAAAGAAGGCCTTTAGGGATAATCTAAGCCAGCTCCCTTTGTAGATGAGGAGGCAAACGATCAAGTGCTAAGTGAACACAACTAATTATTAGAGCTGAGACTAATTACCCAGATTTCTTCCTAAGTCTGGCATTGCTGTCACTGTCCCACAGGGTTTATACGTATTTCTAGAAGCTTTTAGGAAGCAGTCATTAACTCTGTTGGATCACTAGGGTGCCAGTCGTTAGCATCATCCTAGGCTAACAGTGTGTGAAACTATACCACAATGGCTGGAGAGTAAATGTACTTAGAGAAGATAACTCTCAAAGGGTGGTTTACATGCTGGTCATCAAGACTCTGCCATCCCCAAGTGACCTAGGCCAGAATAGTCTATAGTGACAGAGAAAGAATATTTCATTCACCTAAAATGATAGCTGAACCAATCTATCAGATTAGGTTGGTATATGATTATACCATAACAGATTAATAATGCAGTTTTGACAGATAAGTGTTATTACTGAAATGCATCATAATGTATAAACATAAATTCTGTCAGATATCTTTGGAGCCTAATGGTCTAAAGAACATAGACTCTATAAACACAAGGGCCTCACAATTATTTGCTTCCCTGGTAGCTCAGAGGTTAAAGCAGTCTGCCTGCAATGCTGGAGACCTGGGTTTGATCCCTGGGTTGGGAAGATTCCCCTGGAAAAGGAAATGGCAACCCATTCCAGTATTCTTGCCTGGAGAATCCCATGGACCGAGGAGCCTGGTGGGCTACAGTCCACGGGGTCACAAAGAGTCGGACATGACTGAGCGACTTCACTTTCACTTTCATACTTATTTACTACATTTTAATCTAGTAAAAACAATGCATAAGCTCATCCCCAGGGACGGCAGAGCCTGGTGGGCTGCTGTCTGTGGGGTCGCACAGAGTTGGACACGACTGAAGCGACTTAGCAGCAGCAGCAGTAATCATTACCAAGAGTCATATAGTTCTAAGGATATTTGTATCCACTGAAACCAATTTATTTTTTTGGATACCACCCTTAATATTTGTTGCCATTGCCATCCTATTTTCCTTTTCCTCATTAGATTTCCAACTCGTTGGGAGGACTATCTTGAAAATGATGATTATGTTCCAGTATGTGGATTTTTCATTTTCTAGGAAGGTGTAAGGCAGCCAGGGTTGTCTAACGGAAATCTCCCTACAGTGGTGGAAGTGTCTGGGTTCTAATCCTGGCTATGCTACTTCTGAGATGCAAGAACTCTGAGCCTCAGCCCCCTCTGCTGTAAGATGAAGGGACTGAACTAATGGCCTACAGAGACCGTTCAAGCTGTATGATTCATGGATAAGAAGTTGGAGGTTTGGGGCTGTTGATTTTTCCATTGTTTTATGAGATTCTCCTCTAGGCATCCCTGACTCTGAAATCAGTCAAATACAAAAGTCAGAATGATGACATTACTGTAGATATTCTCTGTAAATAGCTTTAAACTGCACAATCCTAACTTTTCAAAATGAAGTTTGAGGGAAATCCACTGCCAGAGAGCACTTAATTAACATGCACGGTGTCAGCAACCACAGCAGCCTGCCGCCACCATTATTAACATATACTGCAGTCCGTGAACGTCATTGGCAAGGGCTCCAAGTTTCGGGAAGCCCTCTGGGTAAAGCCCTGCTTCGCAGGTTTAATGTGAAGAGTTGGTGTCATCCTAATCAGCTGCCTCTGACAGAGTAAACATGGTTCCGTCTGTGCTGTCCCTCCCTGACTGACTGTGGGTTTCCGGCCCACTGAGCACTTGATGCCAGTCTGTTAAGGGACAAGGAAGAGACTCTTTGGGGATCCTTGGTATTTATCACTATTTAGGAGACTTGAGGTTCACAGCACTGATAGGTACCAGTTTTATTCTAAATATTTAACATTTGCTCAAGTACATGTTGAGGAATTTTCTCTTGGCCCTTCGTCTTTAGTATAAGAGGACACTCCCTTTCTGCTTTAGTATATTTGTTAACCTTATCTTTTGTATAATTAAATATAGTTCAAAGACCTAGCATTAGAATCAAAACAGCTGGATTTTTTTTTTTTTTTTCAAAGTCAGCACGTCTTGATTTACTAATGAACTCCAGGATGGAAGGAAAGGAGGTGTTCTTCACATAAGAAACTCCTGTTTCCAGAGAAATGAATTAAATTGCTTTTTAAGTAAAGACCTTAAAAAGTATAAAACATACTTAAAGTCAGTTGTTACAATTATGTTTCCTAGCAGAAAAAAAATGTATAAATAAAAACAGTTGACATGTAAATGTAGAAATATATGTGTAGACACACATAAGTACACATATACACTCACACATGTGTATATATGTGTGTGTGTGTTTGTATACATATATATGGGAAGTATGGTGGCAGGAGGTGGCAGGTGGTAGAAGGTGTGCTGGAGAAAGAAAGTGATGAATAATTAGTGGAGATTTTCATGAAATTGATCAGGAATAGACTTGGCACCCCACTCCAGTACTCTTGCCTGGCAAATCCCATGGATGGAGGAGCCTGGTGGGCTGCAGTCCACGGGGTCGCTAGGAGTCGGACACGACTGAGCAACTTCACTTTCACTTTTCACTTTCATGCATTGGAGAAGGAAATGGCAACCCACTCCAGTGTTCTTGCCTGGAGAATCCCAGGGATGGGGGAGCCTGGTGGGCTGCCGTCTATGGGGTTGCACAGAGTCGGACACGACTGAAGCGACTTAGCAGCAGCAGCAGACTGTATCTTCTAATTCTTGCATTCTTGTGACATAGCCATGAAAGTGTTCTGTAGTTCAGTCTTGTGAAATTTTCCAGTTCAGTATTTTCTATATCTATTGATTAAGCATATTAATTTTTACATAATTGAAAAGTTTACTATTTTATAATGATGTGCTGATTGTACAACAGGTGGAAATTTTCTCCAAAAGCTTCTTATTTTAAAAGTGAATGTAGTTTCAGGTGAACAGTGAAGGGGTTTAGCCATACATATGTTTGTTGATCAGCTATACCCCAATACAAAATAAAAAGTTGGGAAAAGAAAAAAAAAGGTAGGTTTTCCAGTCACACACACACCCACAAATGAATGTAAAGGTATGAGATTTAGAACAGACAATTTTTACTGGTGGAAAAGTAACTGATTTTCTACTTAAAACTAATGTCTTTTGCATTTTTTGTGCTGCTGCTGCTGTTCATGGTATAACTGTTTCCTATTAGTTTTCAATGTATCTGTGCTCACTCCCCACTGAAGAAAGTAATGGAACTTTCAGGACTGTCTTGAAAATATACTGATACACTGAAACATACTTCATTAAGGGAAAGGTATCTGAGGAGCCATATCCATGATGAGTGGATCATTGGCTTCACAGCACTACAGGAAATATTAATTGTGACAACTGAGTCTGAATCTTTTTCTTTGTAAATATCTAAGGGAGTATGAATATGTTTGCCATGTGTAACCTATACCACCTATACTGACTTATTGCCTTTAAAGTAATGTGCACAACAGAGCCTGTAATTATTGATTGCAACATATGTATCAGGGAAGTAGTCTTGCTGAAAATTTAAAAATTTTCCCTGGGACCTGTCAAGGATAACATTGAAATGATTAAATAAAAGTGTTTTTTTAAGCATGAAAAATTTTAAGTGTAGAAAAAAGTTTTGAAATCTAAGCCAGTTATAAGAAATGATGCAAAATCATATTTTCAGGATATAAAGCAATTTCTAGTTAGTCCCTATGATTTTTTTTCAGGTTAAGAGCATTGAAAAATAAAATAAATGCATTGTATCTTTAACCTTGAATGTGATTATTATTTCTTTTTGTGACATAAATTCTGTTTGGCTATTTTCAGTAACAAGCAAAAAACATTAATTTTAAACAAGGATCCATAAAAATTCTATACTTATTGGGATTTGTAAAAAATCAGTTTTGCTTACTGGAGGGGTATAACGCTGTTTAATATACTTTTCTCTTTGCCATTAAATTAGATTTTTTTTTTAGGGGAGAAAAACTCATAAAGGAAACAGCCTTGGAGATGTAATATGCTCTAGCACATTTAAATAATTAGACTTCTGTCTCATTGAAATGTATGTGCTCTACGTTTGATAGTGATAAAAGCATGAATATTAGTATGATTAGGAAATTACAGCATGTCACAGCATAATTGATTGATTGATAACTGAATGAAAACTAACCATAAAGCACGTGAAAATAAATGTGTGTTCTGTAGTTACTCAAGCAGAATTTTTGCATCTACCCAGTTGCAAGATTAGTAACTAAAATGCTCATCTTACAAGCAAAATGGAATTGATATTTTTTTGCTTTTGCTTGTGTCTGTGTATGCTTTAATTATAATACTGGCAGCGGAAAGAGTAAGAGGATTCTAAGTGCTTAATGTTCAATTCGATATTTAATTGTTCCTCAAGACCTGTCAAATGGACACCACATTCCTAATTGACTCTATGAGCAATTAGTATTTTGGAATTTACCTTTCAGAGGCTCAAGTTTTAAATGCAAAGCCCCACTAACACGAGAGTTAATACACTCTTGTCTCTGGAGAACTGAATTTTCCATTTAAATTACCACTAATTTTTAAAAAGCATTTTGTCGTCTTTTTGTGCTTTTGTTTTTACTTTCTTATTCTCTGTCTTGATCTTTTAAAGATTGCTGCTCACACAAGTCTTCAGCGACACTCACTAACATAGAAGGTTTGGAGAAGCGAGGCCACTGCAGGATTCCCTGTTCAAAGCTGAACCAATATTCACCATTGACATATCCATTCATCTGTGCAGGGTCATTGGAAATCCTCTCTCTCTAGTTTTTCCTTCCCTTCAGGGAGCAATGCTTAAAAGAGCAAACCCCTGGTGTGAAGAGATAGGAGAATTCTCAGCACGCCAATGGTGCCAGGAATCGAATTAAAGTTGTCCATTTGCAGATGACTGTCTGTTGGAGCTCTCAGCGCACAGAGGCACTGTGCTTCCTGTTGATGCTTTGTTTACTTGAAATTCTGTCAGTGCCACTTCAATTTAATTTTTTTAATGGCAAAAGTCATATCATGCCAAAAATATGCCAGGAGGGTGAAAACACTATGATATGTGTTGCTCTGTAGAATTATATAGCATTTTATTGGATTCCCAAGGCTTGCTCAAGGAAAAATAAAAATTTTAAAGCTTTGCAAGAAAAGATTGTTGTGGCCACAAAAAAAAAAAAAGTTAAATAATTACTGAATTCACTTCTTTTTTAAGGAGTTCAAAACTTGTCTTGTATTCTACAATTATTGACATTCCCAGATCTATTTTGGCATAAATCACGTTTTGATATGACTGAGCCTACAATTTTGTCTGTTTTCACATGCATTATCTCTTCTAAGTGGGAGGCACTAAGAAGACAGGAGTTGCCATTAAATCTTTAGATGCCAGAAGTCAGCACTGGAGATTGTTTTCTCCAGTTTGATTTCTTTTGTTATCGTAAGAGACGTTACTGTGGTTTAATTTATTGGACAAAGTTAAAAAACTGTCAGATTTGTTGAGGTAAGATTTTTAAACCCCAGGAAGAATATAACCTGTTTAGGAGATGAAATTTCAGAATACACGGTCTCTTTCCAAGTCCCAGAAAACCAAAAAGCATGTTGCAAATAATTGTCGGATTTAAGTTTGCAATTGCTACGAGTTGATTATGTTTCTTCTTTCACTTTAATTTCTCTCTGTTTTATTTTGCAAATAGTGAAAAGTGCCTGGCATAAAGTAGGCCCTCAATAATAGTTATTATTAGAATGAATAAAGGATGTTTATTATTTCATTTTATAATTAGGAATTCTTTATTTTGCTTTATTTTTCATAGCACCTAAATTTAAAAAAATATCTGTTCCATGGTTTACTTCGCAGATTCTATTTAATGTTTATTTTCTCCCAGAAGCAGGTTTTACCTGTTTTCCTAGGATTGCATTTGGAACAATGTGGGAATTACATTTACCCTAAACATCTATACCTACTTAAGTGTCTGCTGGATGCAAGTTATGCAGTAGCTTGTTTGTTCCAGTGGCTTCATTATAATATCACGGAAAGCAGGCATATGTAGTTTGAAATGCAGTGTTGCAGCAAACAGTTTAATCTAAGTAAGTGACCTTACACAGAAGAGAAAATGTACAATAACAGCCAAGCTTGTAAAAAAGCAAGCTGTACTCTAAAGCAACCCAGAACTGATTCTAACATATCGACCACTGTGAAGAGACTATGTTGTCATTATGAGAGCAAGCTACTGTTTTCATAAGTACCTATTACTCCTTTTAGATCCACCGAAAAACACTTGTAGTATGACTCTTCTCAAAAACGGCAGTCACCCCCCACACACAGAAGTCCTCTGCTCCTCCTACTCAGTGCGTTGATTTATTATTTTAAACTATGCTAAGTTGCAATCCCCACCGATGCAATTCCTGATGGAATAGGCCATTCCTTTCTTTCGTGATCTAAATGTTTCTTAGAAATGTCATATCTGGTTATCCTCAATATAAAAATCACCCATGAAAGTTACCACAGTGAAACCTTACATCTTAAATATCAGTCTGTGCCCCCTAGCCATTAGTTATCAAATATCATTTAGACTAGTCATGACATAAACTCTGTTAATAGCTTTACAAATAGATTGCAAATGATATGAATTTAGCTAGAAGAAACTTAAAATCATGTTTATAATGCTTGTTTCTGAAATTTGGTTACTCATACAAAGTGTTTAAACAGAATATTTAAACATTTGGATTAAGTATTTTGTGGTGATCTTTTTGCATGAATCATATTCAGTAGCACCCATAATATATTCTAATGGAGTCTTGTTTTATCTGTTAGGTTTCATGAAGGCTGCATTAATGAATATCATAATTATCTATTGTATTTGATATTAGCCACACACATCATAGGTATTAATAAGAAATATCTGTTATCCTAATTTTATAAAAGAGTAACAAATACTATTTAGGTAAATAGTGTCTTCTCTGTGTGTCATAAGAATCTAGTAATGCAAGTTTTATCACTAATTTGACATTTTCTTTCCTTTTTTTTTAATTGGATATGTACTCTGTACAAGTGTAGTGAAAGGTGGTGGGTACATAAGATGGATAAGACAGTCTGAGCCTGGGGAAAGAAAATAACACATAAACAATTTCCGTGTAAGAGATTAAGTACCATAATTAGCTGAATGATTCTTTAAATTCTAGAAATTTTTTGTAGATGATTTAAACACTTTCTGGTTAAGTTCCCAAAATACCTTCTTGCATGATTATGTGTAACTGGTAATCAGACATCATTCTAATCAATGAATGCTATTGCAGTATAGCATTCATACTCACTTATTGAAAATAATTTTGTTGGAGATGTGTGCTATAACACTGATGTGCGCTATAACACGCACATATGATAAGTACTGGAAACAGAAAAAAAGATAACTTCAAGGACGTCGTGGTTAATGAGGAAGCCAGAAAGACACAGTGCAGTTGGCCTAGGATGGGAAGGATGCCATGGAGCAGAGAAGGGCATTACAGGCAAAGAGAGCAGCATGTACAAGGATACGAGGTATGACGGAGACTGAGATGTTTCCTCAGAGTTGGTAGTATGTATCAATATAAGATATTCTCAATAACACAGGATCCAGAAATACACAGAACATTTCAAAACAAATATTAATATATTCAAAAGAAGATGAAAAATGACTTTAATGGAGGTCATTGCCATATGATTACAGATAATGGTCATTTTGTATTTATTTTTCTGTGTTCGCCATATTTTTAAGTAATAAGCTTCTGTTTCTAAATCAGGGAAACAAGCTTTTTTTAATGTAAGCCCCAAATATATACCTGCTGTGCTGTGCTGTGCTTAGTTACTCGGTCATATTAAACTCTTTGCTACCCATACATACATATAAAATAAGAAGAACACATCAAATCTAAAAGACACCCCTAAAAAGGGACAAGGCTGACCTCAAAGAACAGCATGGGAATGAAGAAGAAATAGATATTAGTGTTTCGGAAATGAATTGTGAAAACTTTGTCATTGATTGAATGTAGGACAAGAGAAGAGCTAGAATACCTGGAGACTGAGCAGTGAATTTTCTTTGCGTGTGTTGAAAAACTAACTCTAGCTGTCAGGAAAAATTATTTTTTGATAAAAGTAATACAGTAAGGTACTGGCAGGTCCAGAAAATGAAAATCCCCTAATCATAAGTGAGTAGAAGGGTTAGAGGATGTATCATGTTATGCTTCTGAAATCTACTTACCTGTAATTTCCCTTCAGTATTTCTCTTTAGTTCTGGCCCCTGGGATACCAAAGAACTCCTCTGGAAGTGACAGTTCCTGGACAGTAACATCATGTACTAGTTAGTTGCTTTTCTGCTATTATGTCATTTAATTCTCAAACTTCAATGAAATTATTATTACCACCAAATTCAAAGGTGAGAATATTGAGACTTAGGAAAGCTAAGTAGTTTGCCTAAGGCCCCAAGACTAGAAACTAGAAATGTAAGGATTCAAATCTGGGACAATTCAAATATATGCCCAAATTCAAATCCACCATGGTTAGGCTATAACAATACTGATATCTCAACAGAGTTGATTATTAAAGGTCCTTATTATGGTAAATGATGATCTTTCAAAGATAGTTCTTGGTAAGAAGAGATATTATGAACAGTAAGAAAAAAGATTTTGATACAATATGTATAATAAAGGCTGGATTCCTGTTTTGTTTTCTGAGCATGTGTTATTTCAAATGCAAGTATTATCAGGTCAGTTCAGTTGCTCAGTCGTGTCCAACTCTTTGCGACCCCATGAACCGCAGCGTGCCAGGCATTATAGCCTATAGCAAATTCTACATTATTAAGTTTCTTCCAAGAGAACTTGTACTGTTTTCTTCATTCAGTAAGATACATAGGAATTGGTAGATTCTCTGGAGAAGGAGATGGCAACCCACTCCAGTACTCTTGCCTGGAAAATCACATGGATGGAGGAGCGTAGTAGGCTACAGTCCATGGGGTTGCAAAGAGCTGGACACGACTGAGCGACTTCACTTCACTTCACTTCACTTCACCTAAAGTTACTCTTTTTTCTTTTAAATGGGTAGAAGTTAATGAGAGGTCCAGAAAGTACACAGAGGGCTAGAATCATACTTCTTGATTATATACTTCCTCTCAGAGGTGAGTACCATGACAATGGATATGGACAAGCCCTAGTTTGGAAACTAAGATGGACTTGTTCAAGAGCTCTGAATGGTGAACCTAGAAGGGAGATTTTTATGTATGGGGAAAGAGCTTGCTCAATGTTGGCCTAGAAGGCAGTATCAAAGCCAGTGTGTGGAAAAGTAAAAAGTAGTGGAGTAACAAACTGTTAGTAAAAAGACGTGGAGTAACAAACTGTTACAATAAGAATATTATTACACTTAAGTTCTGGCTCCAATTCTGTCAATTATTAGCTATGTAGTAGTAACTTATTTTATACATTATGTCAATTGGCGTTTATAGCAACTGTGTGAGGTTGACTAGTGAGGCCTCTCAAATTCTGAGACTGGTCTTCAGACTAAGATTATTGTGATAATGACTAGTAAATGATAATTTACTAGTACTAAAAAAAATTTTTTTTGGCTCCTTATATAGTATTTCCTATTGAAAAGGGTAAAATAAAACATAATGTTTCTTTTAATTTGTGAGAGCACTGAGTTATTAATACAAGTCACTGCAACTGTCTGTTGACCCAGCCAGGAAGGGTGCTGTGTTTTAGAAAGTACAGTCTTGCCCTCTTCCAATACTCTCCTTTATCCCACACGAGAAATCCAAGGGGCCATAAGGATTTGCCCACTTGGAACCTGTGCCCTTCTTTGAGACCATGTCCCCGGCACCTGAAATTCCCTGACTCTACGTCCTGAGCCCATGTGGGGCTCTTATCCAGGTCTGTCTTTGGTGTGTGCACTTCTAGACCCAAGAGGAGGATAGGAGGCAGCTGGGTGGAGAGGGGATGGCAGGGAATGGGTGGAACATCATCTATAGAATCTATATTAAGCCTCTTGATGATAAGGAACGAGAGGGAAAGAGCCATCAGTCAGCCTCGCATTCTGAAAGAGATCTTATGATCCAGGGGACAGAAAATTCTAAATTTTAACTTAGCCTTCCTTCTTACTGTTTATAAAGATGAAATTTTCAAGGTAGAAACAGAAAAAAAAAAACAGTTTAACATTTTTGTTCTATAATTTTCAAAATAATTTATGGCTTTATACCTTAAGTATTTAGACATGTGGTATGTGTTAGAGCCTGCATGAAATCTTTCTATACAGGTACAGATATAGAGACATATATAGATATATATCTGTATTAGACATATAGCTATGAACAAGACAAGATCCCTGTCCTATTCTAATGATATGGATACCTGATGTCAGAGATTAGTCTAGTAGATGATACAGATGAAATAGAAAAATAAAAGGCATGTGAAAATGCAGTATAACTACAGGCTGATATGGAAAATAGTAGAGAGGAAGGGAAGGCAGTGTTGTGTGGGAAGTCTTCCTAGATGAAGTAGTATCATTTGGCGTACTGGCCAAAGTTTGCTGAACCCTTGGTCTAGGGTTTTCCACATATTCTTTAAAATCTCTTGTGTCTTTTTCTTTGCTCCATAAACTGCTGTTCATCTTTATTAAGATATTTAACAGTGAGGATAATTCTCACATGCTTGCCACGTCAGTTTCTCACCACGCATGTCTTTCTCACCACTCATTTCCTCCATGACCCACTCACCATGGCTTCTGACCCCGCCACTCTCTCACAGATCATCTCTAGCCCCCTAATTGCCTATGCTCTCTCCTATTGTACTTGACTTCTCTGATGCCTGTGCTATAATTATTCTATTCGTCCTTACTTGTCTTTTACAATAGCATAGTCTCTCCCTCTGTGATTCTCTTTCTCTTCTATAAATGCCTCCCCCCAATTGCCTACTCCTTAAATGCTGATTCAACTAAGAGTTCCATTCTCATCTCATTCTATACAGTTCCGTGTCTGCTGTGCCTTCCATGGCCATAACTTCAGTGATTGCCATTTGCTCATGATTCCTCCATACCCTTATAGATCTTTGACTTCTATCAAAAGGTGGGAACTTCTAGTGGCCACCTCATTGGTTATATAAACTAAAAACCATGGAGTTCTCCAAGGAGAGCCAAAGTGCAACAATTTTGTATCACATGATCCAGATTGCAATTCTGGCTCAGGGGTGGCCTTGGGAAAGTTCCTTAGAGTCAGGCAATCTGTTTCATCATATATAAAAGGGAATTAATCCCTCACTAGGCGTCTGAAGGATTAAGTGTAATATCCACCACAATCTATTAACTAGTTGACAGATACCTCTCAAGAATTTCTATTTTTATGATGATATCCCTCCTGTTTTTCATTCTTCTAGCTGGTCAGCTCATCCTTTCAACTCTAAATCTGAAATTTTTCTCAGATTTTTTTCCTTCTTCCTGTTCAAGTTCAGACTCTGCTCCTAGTCTTTTCCCCTCTCTCTTCTGGCCTATATATTTTTATTATTGATATATTTCTAAAGAAGAGATAAGGGCAGCACTTTATGTTGGCAGTAGGTTAAAGTCTGAACATTTAAGTCCATTTGCAAACTGAATTCAAGCTTTATCATTACCTCCATCCTACTCAATGGCAACCCACTCCAGTACTCTTGCCTTGCAAATCCCATGGATGGAGGAGCCTGGTGGGCTGCAGTCCATGGGGTCGCTAGGAGTTCATGACTGAGCGACTTCACTTTCCCTTTTCACTTTCATGCACTGGAGAAGGAAATGGCAACCCACTCCAGTGTTCTTGCCTGGAGAATCCCAGGGACAAGGGAGCCTGGTGGGCTGCCATCTATGGGGTCACACAGAGTCGGACACGACTGAAGCGACTTAGCAGCAGCAGCAGCTATCCTACTCATGCCCAGACATATCCATGTCTCCTATCTTCTAACCATACCAAGCTACCCTGTTTCCTGAATATTCCAGGTACAGTAAGCCTCATCTATGATTCTGATTGAGTCTTGTCTTGAGCAGGAATACTCATCTCTCTCTATTCTGATAAAATTCTATTCAGCTTTCAAGATATGCCTCAAATCTTAACTTCTCAATATAGCCACCTTCCTCTGCCAGGTTCAGAAGTAAATCTTTTCTTGGGTAAATCACCACCAAATACAGATCGTAAGTTCCATTGGGGCAGAGACCTCTGTCTTCTAGCACTTAGGCCAGAAGCTCTCAAGTTGTAGCAGGTATTCAGATGTTATTATATCATGAGTGCCATCATCATGTTTTAAATAATTTAGCCAACTAGTCCCATTTGTTTTTCTAGTGACAACAAAAGTTGTCAAGATTCAGAGATTTAAGGAAGATTGTTTTCAGGATTCTAGTTTTGAGATTTAAAATACATTTTCTCTGTAAAGTATTTTTTCATAATTGACTAACTACTTGAAAACAGAGAGAAAGGAAAGGAAAAGAGAGAAAATAACCCAGTGCCCCAAAAGGAGGTTGAGGGTTGGGGAAGGAGGGGAAGGTTCTTAGAGTAAATATGAAAGAATTTAAGACATAAGTAAAAGAAATTGAATTTTTCTCAGGTTTCATTTTTGTTTGCTTGCTTGGCTGTTTGTTACATGGAAGAATATTGATTTAAGTTTTATTAGCTCAGGAATATGACAAAGGTTCTAAGGATGATAACACTGTTACTAGGTCTTGTGAATCCTTGAAAAGTTTAAGGACTAATGAACCCTAGTTCTTTTAAAAATTATTTGCAAGCTTAAGTATATGACATCTCTGCATGTTCAGACCAGTGTCTCAATGGTAGGGCCAATAAGTGAAGTTTGAAACCTACCTTCTCCTGAAAATCTTGATAATACAAATCTCCCCTTTAGCACTACCATTTTATTATGCCTTATAATCATAACTTGTATTTACGTGGTTATATTTATGTTTTTTATTCTCTGCACTAAAATCTCTTCTATGCACACTCCCTAGATTATTTTTCTCAAATTAAAAATAAAACCAAGGCAAATTCTGCCAACCTTCTATAATTCAGGGTTAAAGCTAGGTAAAATATCTATTAACTAGGTACTCAATTCCTAATTGAAATTCATAATTAAAACTATATCTTCATCATTATGGAAAGTTATTTTGAAAGCTTACCAAAAGAATTGCTCATATTTATCATTAATATTATTACCATCATATTATTTGACATCTTAGGGCCTCTTCACTTTTGTAATAAATTCAAATGTACAAAACATCCACTCTCTTTTCTAAAACATTCATAAATTCTATGATTCAGAAATTAAGTTATTCGAGGTTATGGTAAGGCATTCCAAAGGCACTGAAAGGGACCCTCTCTTAATTTTTTGGTTTTTCATTTTTTATATGTGAGTCATTTAAGCATGTAAATATAGGTTTCTAGTAGTTTCATGCACTGGCTTTGTCTTTTGTGGTTCTGAATACGAATTCGGTCAAGACAAAGAAACTGGAAGATATTTTGATCTGAAAGCTATAAGAATTCATAAGGGAATGAGTTGGTTTCTTCTCTGCTTTGTAATGCAAAGAAGTGCATTCCACAAAATCAGATGAAACAAGCCATTAATTTGACAGTCTCAGTTCTCATAGCTATTGATTCAGAAAGCTAAAAACAGATATGGAAGCTTATTGGCTCCAATTAAGAGTCGTGAAGCTTGAGGTAAGAAGAAATGAGAGGGTATTGGGAGAAGAGGAATCATTCACTAACAGAATCCTTCTCAACGTTTTCTCATGAATGGGTATGAACTCTTGGTCTCCTGGGTTTCAGTTTGTTTGTTTTTTGTACTTTTTCATTTATTGACTCTCTTTATGGAATAGTCTCAGAATGTTTGTTTAGCAAACAAAAAATATTTATCTTATCGTGTGAGACATTTTCATGACAACACGCTCAAGAGCTTCCTCATAAGTCTCAAGAAATATTTTCAGTTCCTTCTATACAATTTTATATACATGGAAATACCTCTGGATATACTGTATCGATAGACTAATCAATATAGATTCTATAGGTATACACTTATTTTAGCACATGCATCATCTTGCATGGAAGAACTCCTCTCTTTAGAGGTATGTAGCAGGCCTTTTTTTTTTTTTTTTTTGGCCCTTATCAGTAAGAAGACTAACTAACTCTCATGACCACCTTTAGTGCATATAAATAACGTATGTGTGTATATATAGTACTGTTTTTTAATGTTAAGATCTTAGTAAAGAGTGCTACGAAAAGAAAGACTCAAAGAGGAAAATGTTATTCACATTTTTAAGAACAATCCAGGCAACAATAGTCAAGTGGGTTGCAGTTTGCTTCTCCAGTCTAACAAAGCAGTATAGCATTATTTGGAACTGCAATTATGAAAGGCCAACATTTCTTCAAATATTCCTTTCAGAATGTCAATTTTTTTCTCATGTTTTAACTTAGTGATAGAAATGCAATTTTTTCCTTTTAATGATGATAATACATTTATATATTGGGTAACTTTTCATGTATAATCAAGTGACAGGAAGGCTTTTTTCTGAGGTATGGGGATGCTGATGAGGAAAATCGTGATAGATAAAATCAATTATCAGTTATAATCAATTATCAGTTATCAGTTCCTTATCATTTGTTAACAAATCCTCAGTTGAAAAACCTTCCGACCAGCTTTGCACTAGACGAAAATTTGCTGTACGTTGGATATAATCTAATAGAAGACGATTGCATTTCCAAGCAGAAAAAAAAAATAAGATTATTGTAATAAATCTAACATCACAGCAACAATTCATGGAGCTTAATTATGACACTACTAAATGTGAAAATCTATTCAGCGCTAGGAACACTTTTCACATTACATTCACGCTAAAGATTGGCTGTTAAGAGCTCATTACTGGTATTTTTCTAAAGAGTGGTTTATTAAACACAGTTACCTAATAAGCATCTTTGGTGGTGCAAATTGCTGAAAACAGTAATGAGTCTGATTAGACTTCATTTCAATTACGACAGCTTGTCTAGCAAAAAATTTATATATGTATATATAACTTTTTTTTTTTCCTGCTGCTTCAGAATCTGGCTACAAGATACTCCAGAGTTTAAAAAATAAAAAGCCACCTCTGTATTTCCTTTCCACAGTTCACTAATGAAGACAGAATTGTCCAAGTCATCATCCAATTTACACACTGCGAAACTAGATGGACAAAGTGGAGTCACAATCATGTTTGCTTAAAAACAGCAAAGCCTGCCTTAACTAATATGTCTAAATAAGGTCACCTTTAGTTTCTCTCTGCTTTGTTTTTTTTTTCCTTAGGAATATAAAACTATAAATGATATGGAGACTTAAACATGATTCTTTCCTATTTGGATTGTAGAGGTTATTCTCCCGATTAATAGGCTCACCTTTCAATTATGTTTTATCCATGGATCTGCTACTTAAAATCATAACAATACAGAAAGCTGTTGGATTGTGCATGCTAATTATCTCACTGATTTTTTTTTTAATATATTTGGAAAAAATAAAAGAAGCCCAGTTTTATGAATGTGCACTAAAACATCAGAAAGTGTAAAGGAATGTTCATTAGACACTAAACTTGATTTTTATATTTTTAAAAAGTATGTTATTTAGCCACATTTAACAGCTAACCTCCTATTAAATCATGCCTGAATATACTGCTCAAATTGAAAGAAAAAAATTGTTAATGTAAAAAGCCTTTTAAGTGATTAAGCTGTCATTGCTGTCATTCGGGCATTCTAGTAACATTTTAATGCTTCTGAGGGCTATGGCTGGGTTTGCAATCCACTATTTTATATTTTCTGAATAGATTATTTTTAAAGTATAGTATCATTTGACACTGAACTGGATAAAATAATATCTGAAGTAAAATATGAAAACAATGGCTGGATGTAGAAGCATTTTTAAAAAGGAGGCACAATAAAACGTGCTAACCTGAAAAACTTCTCAAGTTAGCTAAGTGATCATGTAATGGCTGTAAGACTGAAAGTCATATATAAAGGAAATTATAGTACTCTTGTAGGCATTTGGATACTTTCAAAAAGATTTACTTAAAAGGAGACCAGTTCCAGGTATTTACTTAAAAGGAGTTCCAGTTAAAGGTTCAGTGAGGAGGAATGCACTTTTAAATCTATGATTCATTAATTCTGTGAATTTTCTGTTCTGTTTAAGGGGGAAAAAAAAACTTTGGTACAGAAAACACAAGAACAATTCTAAATTTACAATTGGAGTACTTTCCTAAGTCAGTTATTATATATTTTAATTTTTCCATTTCAAGGATTTCTTAAACATTTCATCTAGAAAGATTCTAATGAAATGTTTTTCTTTTTGAATAAAATTGAGAACATATGTCAATATACAATATTGTCATTAGGTTTTCTTCTTGAAAAAACTTTACATACGTAAACCTAGACCTTGAAAATGCGTAAGAAGCAGTGTTCATACTGTATTTTGAGGTCAAGATAAGACTTTTAATTTTTATTAACTATGGAAATTTTTTGAAATGTATGACTTGATTCAAACCAAAAATAAATATATAGCTTAAAAAAAACTTTTAAGTGGTTCTTATATTGGATTAAAATATTATGTGTACATCCTAGTTAAATAACAGAATGTGCTTTGGACTCAGATTATAAATAATGAAATAGATCATTTTTAGGATAAAAGCATTTTAAAACATTTTTTTCTTCTCTGTCATCTTCCCCATTTTCTCTATATCCTTTCCACAACTATAGACAGAATAGTTGAGCACACATATACAAGTGCCTAGATTTGATTTTCCTCTATAACCTACCTGTATCACCTGCTGGGTTCTAGTTTTCCTGTTGTTTAGAAACTTTGGGTAAATAGGATGTACACTATTTGAAGAGGTAACAGGAAGATTTGACTTATTTACGCTTTTAACACAAGCAACTAAAACTAACAAATTTTGAATTAAATTTCTTTCAAATTATCTAATTTATAAATATGACTGGGAAAATAACTTCCTTTTCCTTAAAATTATTAGCAAATACTAGAGCTTATGCAAAACTGAGGCCAATAAAATAGTTCATTATCATCAGTAAGAAGTTTAAAATTATAGAATAGTGTTCACCATATAGAAGCAACATCATTAACAGCTTTGAATTCTGTTGACTGGTTGAGAGCAACCTTACATTTCACTGCTTTATTAAAGTAAGCTGTGTTTATTCATAACAGGATAGAGTTGGATTGGGATTAAAGAAGAATTTATGAGCAAAAGGGGATTCCCTGTTGGCTCAGTGGTAAAGAATCTGCCTGCAACGCAGGAGACCAGGGTTCAGTCCCTGGGTCAGGAAGATCCCTTGGAGAAGGAAATGGCAACCCACTCCAGTATTCCTGCCTAGAGAATTCCATGGACAAAAGGAGCCTGCTGGGCTACATCCATGGGGTCACAAGAGTAGGACACAACTGAGCAACTCTTACTTCCTTCCTTCCTTCCTTATAAGCAAAAAAGAGGGATCTGTATTTCATGTGATAAATGCCAGTGGATCAACCATTTATTCAGTTTAGTCAAAACCTAAACTTTTTTTTTAAATCACAGTGACCTTGTGTATACCAACAGTAGATGAAACGATGCAGTTGAATATTGCCTTGGAGAATGCACTTAAGATGGAATCTGAAGAAACAATTTCTTTTTTTGTAGTACCTTCTATTGTTAGCTTTCCCCGAGGATTACTTTGTTGGACACCCCCTCTAGGAAAGGAAATGCCACTTTCTTTAAGGATGCTATAACCGTTTCTTCTGTGTCTGTTTCATTATGCAGCATTCTTTGTTTTTACAAAAGGAAGAGCCAATAGTGCTAATGACTGGACCGTCATTCACACTGCACTTTAACAGTGTTCTGTTTATCTCGAAATGAGAGCATCAGAATTACAGATGGTGATGGTACTCAGATTTTTTTTTTTTTCGCCAAACCATAGAATTGGGCCAGGTAGGGAGAATGGAGAAGAGAGGAAACTACTGTTGTTACTAACAGCTCTTCATTTTCAATCCTTGACCATGTTGGTTGTATTCCGTAGCAGTTTATCTGCATATGTTGTCTTATATGGACAAAACAACACTAAACCTACCAAAACTCATTTCATGTGTTGCTTTCCATTGCCTTCAGATTAAAGTTATTTTCTTCAGGCTGGACTAAATTATACACAGGTCCCAGGAGTGAAGGACACTGAATTAATGTACTGTGTCACCCAGCCCTGACTATAGAATATTTTTATCAAAGTCCAAGGCACTATTTTGCTATTGCATTAAAAATTAATGCACGGATTGTCAAAAAGAGAAAAATGCCTAAGTAATCTAAACAAATTTTGTCTGGGCTTTGCACACTTTAGAGTCACCTTAAGTGATGAGTTTTTAAGGAGAATGGTTGGAGGTGTGTACCTATATGTAAATAGTATTTTTACTCCTTTGTCTAATTACATGAGAGAGACCGCCAAATTAAATAAGTAGTCTTAATAATTTATTTTGTTTTATGTAAACTGTCTTTTTTAGAGCAAGGTTTCAGAGGAACACAAAAAGAGGTTAAATGCAAATTCCATCTTACACAAGGTCATGGGGCTTGGGAGATTCTCTGTCAGTACGGTATATTGGGCAAAAATGAGTGTAGTTCAGCTTAAATATAACTAAATTGAGCTTTGGACTTATATATACTTGAAATAGAATAGGCACATGCAAATAACTATTTACAAATAGCACTACATACACATAACGATTAGCATAACATTTTAGCAGTGTGAACAAGGACATTAACTAGCCATGTCATAATTCAAGATTGGTACCATGCCTGGTTTGTGTTAATTAAAAATGAAAATTTATTTTATATGGCACAAGAGTATCTGGAGAATCAACTGAAATTACCTCAGACTTTTAGGATGATGGTAATGTTATCTCAGCAGAGTCCTTTTTTAAAATAAATATTCAGAACACATAGGAAATGCACAGTACTTGCGGCATTTGGCTTTCTCTTTCTGGATCAGTCATACAGGCTGGATACTGTGAATCTAGCATGGGGCTTTCAGGTTGTGTTAACCCCATTTATCCCTGCACGCTACAGCTCACCTGTTATTTACACACTTAAGAGGGTTGATACTGCAGAACAAGGGGAGTGCTCTGTTGTGACACAGAGCATACATATTCATTAGTCCTGGCAGTCCCTATGGACAGACGTGGTGTGTCCTGATGGTCTTAGTATGACAAAAAGAACTGGAGTGGGGGAAGGGTAGATGGCCTAATGGATTGAAAACGTACATGGAAAAAGGGGAGAGACAGAATGAGTAATGAAAGGCCATAAAGTAACAACTTTAAAGGTTAACTACAAAGCACTATTTAAAGTGATTAAAATTGTCTAAAATCATTCACAGAGGTAGAATAAACAAGATTACATCTGATTCAACATGGGAATATCAGTCCTCTTACCCACTAACCCTCAAACTATTCCCCTTGCAATAGTTGATAGCACCTGACACTAAGTACTAAGATTCAGAGTATGAATCATTTGTATTTTAAATTGTGTGTATACACATTCTTTTAAATTAATTATGGTAGGATATGCACAAAATTTTGGACACTGCTTTTTACTTGATTTAGATAATTACTCAAAAACTTGTACACATGCTTTTGTAAAACTACCCCCTCCAAAGAGGAAAACCCACAAATCTAAACTATAATTTTAAAATATATGGATTTTATGTGAGTGTGGTTGTATGTTCACTTGAATACTTTTGAGTATGGGAAATTTTATGACCCTCACAGGAGAAGAATAATTATTTATTTAAATTGTCCTAACCCTCGTCCATGCTCCCAGGATCCCTCACCTGAAGCTAAGTACTAGCCTCCTAATTTCTCTCTCAGTTTCTGCCCTTGCTTTCTTGTGGGCCTTATTTAAAATAGAAGAATTGTTGAAGGATAGGGAAGCCTGGCGCGCTGTAGTCCATGGGGTCATTAAGAGTCAGACACAACTCAGCAGCTGAACAACCAACAATTCTTCTATTTTTGATTTGCTTCAGGTATTAGGCTGTCTGTCTTGCTAATGTATTGAACACAGGACTGGTGGCCTAAAAATGATATTTCTCTCATCAATGTAACTTGCTTTGCATAAGTGCTTATGCATTCATCCTCATAAATGCAGTCATTCTCTTTTATATATGTCTTGAATGTTAAAAATGATGACCTATGAGACCCATGCGTACCAAGTTTCAACCTCATTATGAAATATTGGCAAATAAACATTTTTATACTTTGTCACATTTTGATGAGTGAATATTTTGTTGCCGTGAATAAAATTTAATGCATTTTAGGGAAACTGATTCAGATCATAAGCTACCCACAAATTTAATTGAAGGACAGGGTCTGTGCCATTCTAGTCCAAGTCATGATGCCTGTAATATTGAATACTTGCTTTTAAAGCCCAAAATGATGACATACAGAATAAGATCAGTTGCTTATCCAGATATCATCTACCCAACAAATTCCTATAAGAATTAAGTAGCATAAGTTTGGAGTAACTTAAAGTCTCAAAAGTTGTACTAGAATTTATAATTGACTATTACTATTAAATGAAGTATTGGTTTGTGGAATCAGAACCTATGTCATATTCGGGGAGCATATTAGGAATGGTGGAGACTGATGTGGAAAACAACTAGAAAAAGTATCTAACAAATCAAAGCGAGCAGCGGGGTGAACACAGAAATGGCAGCAGTCTGGAGACCAGTGGTTTTAAGGAATCATTTCTCATTTTACACTGTTGTACTAGTGACACTGAATCAGCCGGAAAATATCAGCTATTTTCCCTGTGCTTTGAGTGGGAGGGCAGGAATGCATCTAATAAAAAGAATTTGGAAAAAATTTAAAGGCACTACTTTTTAAGTTTTAAAGTACTATACTTGCTGGTTTTCAAGAAAATGTACTCAAGTGGAAGAACTGAAGCTTGAAGCCTCAGAGTGAAGTCATAATTTTAACTGCTTATGTGACCAGCAGATACTGTAGAAATATCTGTTGTCGTAATAGGAAGTTGGAATGTCATGACAAAGTAGAGGGGGCATGCCATGTCTAGAGGGACCTCAGATTTGGCCAATGGTTGCCAGGCAAGAATGAGATCTAGGCTTATAAGATCAATCAGCTTGTCTTGAAAAAGTGGGATATATGGAAATACAGTTTCTTTTATTATAAAGTTGACTGATTTTTAAAACTCTGGACTGGCCAAACAAAACATAGTTACAGGTTACATGCTGCCTTCTTGCTGTCAGGTAGCAATTTCTCTATATTGGATGGTGAAGTATTTAAACTATATTTACTAAGGACCATTTAGCCATAAATGCCTTTGTGAGTTTTAAAAAGGATTGCTTATGCAAATGAGGTAGAGTAGGGGGAGGGAGTAATTTGCTGCAAACTGTATTATAATTTGGGGTCTTGAGGTATGAAAATGTGATTTAAAGAGAAAAATCTTTGACAGTATTGCTATATAATTAGAATGTCTTATTTTCAGACTGTGGGTTGTGAGATCATCCTTAACTGGTTTTAAATCTCTGTTGTTTCTTACTTGTGGTCTCCACAGTGAGTCACAAACACCATTAAGAATAAATACTATACAATAGTTTGAATTTTTGACATCTTTTTGATTAAGAAGATCATGTTCTGTGTTTTGCTGAGTATGAAAGAATTTCTGTACCTTTCTTACAACCAACACACCCAGTGGAAAATTTCCTTTTCAGTAGCTGTCCAGAAGTTGAAGAAAAAGTGATTTGTAAATTCTAGGTCATTTTAGTTTTTCTTCTGTCTAGTCAGTTTTGTTTTGTTTTGTGTTTAATTCATCTCTGGCTTTTTCAAAACAAATGCATAACAAGAAATACTTGTGTAGCAGGTCACAGTTGGAAACAATTTTCACAAATATTGCTGCTTTAGGTAACTTTAGTAACAATCCAGTAAGGTATATGTGCGTGTGTGCTCAGTCATTTCAGTCCTGTCTGACTCTGCAACCCTGTGGACTGCAGCCTGCCAAGGTCCTCTATCCATGGGATTCCCCAGGCAAGAATACTGGAGTGGGTTGCCGGTGCCCTTCTCCAGGCGATCTTGCTGACCCAAGGATAGAACCTGCTTTTCTCCTGCAGCTCCTGCATTGGCAGATGGGTTCTTTACCACTAGTACCACCTGGGAAGTCCCCTGATAAGGTATATGATACCATTATTGTCTATATTTAATGACTGAAAAAAGTGAGTATAATATACTTACATGATTTCACCAAGATTAGAACAAATAAGTGAAGGCATGGATCAGGGCCAGTGGTCTGATTTTCGAGCTCGGGATATTCACTCTTCAGACAAAATTCTAGGACCTTTATGTTTTCTCCAGTCCATTCTTTCCCAACAATCCAGTAATGCCTCCAAATAAAATACTGTGTTAGATAGTATTCAACCTCACAGTACTCCATGACAAGTGAAGTACTGAACTATAGCGGAGGCTGTCTGGATTGGGGACTAGGTCATTAGAAAGATCCCCTAATCTCTAAAATCCAAGTTTAAGAAACATTAGAATGTGAAATTATAAAGAATGCAGAAAGCTGGGAAAGTTTGTTATCTGGTAATTGGATCCCCTTGATTTAATTTCTTAGCATTGAACCACATAGTGGACCCTCAATTTGTTGACTAATTAAGATGTACAGTTCCTATATCATATTCAGTTTATAAAGGACTTTTCATTTTGGTGTTCTAAAGATGGAACCTATTTAAATTGACTAAGGATAATGTATATTTCTGTGTTTGTACCCTTCACTTTTCACTTGATACTACTTTTAAATATGACATCACATTTTCATCTAAGAGTTACTAGGAAATGGACTACGGAAGATTTCAGATCAAATAGATTAGGACGGGTCATACTAGATACTGCTGTGTTGGCCTCTTGGCTTATGAGGGTGGGTACACAAAAGCAGAATGCTCTTAGTCTGCAGGACATTTCAATTGGTCATCACTTCCCTTGAAGGATAAAGGTAAGTAGATACTGCATGGAGCCAGTTTTCAGTACCAGGAAGTTTATAGTCCCCCTCTCAAACTATTTTTTTTTTTCAATTGGAGAATAATTGCATGATACAATATTGTGATGGTTTCTGCCCTACATCTACATAAATCAGCCATAGGCATACATATGCCCCTCCCTCTTGAACCACTCTCCCATCTCCCTCCCCACCCCACCCCTCTAGGGTGTCACAGAGCACCAGCTTTGGGTTCCCTGCATCATACAGCAAATTTCCACTGGCTCTCTCTTTTACATCTGGAAATATATATGTTTTAATACTACTCCCTCCAATCATCCCACCCTCTCCTTCCCCCACTGTGACCAAACGTCTGTCCTTTATGTCTCAGATGCCTCACTATTTAGTGAATGTATTTGCTACTGTCTACTGGAAATTTTGAATGTTCTGTGTTAGTTCTGCCATTTCCTACGTAGCAGATGATGAATCTGTTGCATTATTAGGCTAAGGAGCCTAATTATTATTAGGCTAATAATTACTTTATTGTATTTACACCAGTAGTGTTTGTTTTCTAGAGAGACTCTTGGTAAGTATAGTGTCCAGTTTTTTGTTTTTTGTTTTAAATGATAATGAAAGGTTCAGAAGTACAGTAGCCCAAAGGAGTGTAGTAGGTGTAAGGATGTCGTGCAGGTCTGTGTGAGCGCTGTGCAGCTTTTAGAGCAAGCCTGCCATGCCTGCAGGTGTTTGCCTCAGGTGCCTGCCCTTAGGAAGTCTGAGAAAACCTGCAAATGAAGGCAGAGTCCCTAACGGCCAGAATTACCCTGTGGGAACCTTGGAGAAGAGAGCAGCTTTTACAGACCTTGTGAACTTTGAATAGCAGACGTATGTTAGGAGTGGGGGTGGGGCAGGCTTAGATTAATATTTCCAGGAATGTGTGCTAAAAATGCTTTCTAGAAGACCTGGTTTTTTATCCCCAATTTCCTCCTATTCTGCAAGTTGTTTTTATGTCCTTCATTTTTCTGTGTAACAGTTTCCTTATCATTTTGAAGCTATGACAAAACTTTTAAGGATGCCACAGTTGTTTTGTTTCAAACTAATCAAAGAGTAAAATAGAAATAAAGCAACGAGGCAGCAACTGTTTAGTAATTAAATCTAAGTTATAAAATGGTCAGTAATGATAAGAATGGAAAATGTTGTCCAAATTGACCAGTTTTATGGGAAATCCAGACTTGTTCAATTATATATACATAAATTCATCCTATTACAATAAAATAACAAAATGCTTAGGCTTTTTACTATAGTATCTGTCATCCTTGTGAACACTTAAGTTAAGGTATCTTAAAAGCAATTTTCTATTAAATTACATATTTTAAAAACAAACACATTGCATTGTGAAATTTGCCAGCTGTTTTCTTAAGAATTTTATAATACTTTCAAAAATAAAAATTGATGTTTTGGAACAATTCTTCAATTATCTTGAACTGTTTTTCTTACTTTCCACTGTTTTCTGAATTTTTATTGTTCCTATTAAGCTATTTCTAGACAGCAGTGGGAGTTATTGTGCTGGAGTCCTGTTTCTAATAACATTAAAATAGTATTGTTTCTGAGGTTTTTCTCTTCATGTTCCAAAGAGAACCATATACAAGCTTTTTTAAAACTCATCTTGTTATTTGGGTGCCAAGTTAAATGACACGCGTGTGCTACTTCTTACAGATAACAGCAGTGTAATCAAAGGGAGTGTGATAGTTTGTTTAAAGAACATTTGGCTCTACATTTTTCTTCCGCTGCACATCAGAACTATCACCATAAATAAATAGAACAATAATGACAATGAAAAGAAGTCTCATTTTCATGACTCTTTGCGACCCCATGAACTGCAGCCTACCAGACTCCTCCGTCCATGGGATTTTCCAGGCAAGAGTCCTGGAGTGGGTTGCCATTGCCTTCTCCGAGTTCTATTTCTAATTAGTATTAAAGTTCAAGAAACTGAGGAAAAAGTTCTTTGTGCTCCTGTAGATCAGGACAGTCTCCTGAACACTGGCTTCTTGAGCTCCTACTAGTATCAGGAACTAGTTTATGGTTTAGCTATTAATTTGTACTTTCAAATGTTATTAATGATTTTAAAGTACAATAAATACTCATGTTTCAGGGGATGTGAATAATTCTGTTCTCTTAAGGTTATTTAATGGAAGCTCATACTTAACTTTTGCAGCCTTGCTTATTAGGTTGTTATTTAGTATGAATCAATAAATAAACTTTCAATTATCTTGGTAAGCATACCCAAAAATAGCATGAGAATCAAAAGGGAGTGGTGTATCTAGTAATTGTTCCAAATAATTTTGATAGGATTTTTGCTTAATTTCAGATGAAATAGAAATCTTAAGAAATTTAATTATTTTTGCTAGAGTGAAACTATGCAGTTCAACTATGCATTTTACTACCCAGTGAAAATGGCCAACCTGTTTTATTTAAATTTTATATTCCTGTCTTTCACAGTGACTATAACTTACCAAAAAACTTGTGCATATATTTTACAAATGATTAATTCACAAGGAAAATTTTAAGCCCAATGGAGGTGAAAGTTGCCCTTTTTGTTTATTTTTTAAAATAATTACTCTAAAGCTAAAGTGGTCTCATTTTTTTTTTAAAATGGACACTTTTTTTATAGAAAAAATCATGTTTTTTATGTATGTTTGTTGAATAATGCCAATAATGGCTTCGCTCAACTAACTGAAAGGAAACCAGACCTTTTATGGGTGTGTGTACATGTGTGTGTAAGTGTTGTGTTGTGTTTGTGAAAAAAATTCCATTGCCTGTGACTCCTAAATTATTTTTGAGACCTTATTTTCAAGATACTTATTCATATTTCTTCTGTATCAATCTAATCAAATTCCTACTCATAGCATATGTGTTTTCTTGTTTTCTCAACTCTGTATTTTGATAATCTTTTAAGGAAAAAAAAAATCCTAATAGAAAGTCCCTGGAAATAATTTACAGAACTAATGAATTTGTAGGTCTTTTAGACAGTTCTACATTACAGTCACATTAATATTCTCTCGTTTTTATAAGGCTTGAAAGTAAATCCCATGACACTAGAAGAATTTAGATACTGATTACTTGCGATTGGTTCCTGGTGATTTGCTCTTAATAATTTCCAGTTGAATTTAATGAAAGTGTGATTCCTGAAATGCTGCTTCATTAAAATTGCATCTTTTCCCCTTTAAGTGTGGTCTCGGTCATTTCACCCATTTTGCGGTGTGTTTTCCTCCCCCCTTAAAAAGTAATGATTGAGAAAGCAGAAACAATTAAGAATATCACTTTAGTTCTTCCTAGAAGACTCCCCTGCACCGCCCCCCTCCCCCCCGACACAACCCAGAGTTCCTCTTAAGTGAAATGATGCAAGCTACACTTTATCAGGACTTTATAATATATTGTTTACAATTGATGAGATTTTTTTTTAATATACTTTTAAAAGAGAAACATGATGATTTGGGGGGAGATGAAGAAAAGTAAAGAATCTATTGTGTGTACAAGAGAAGTAAGGTATTTAGATTTTTTTTTACTAAAAAATTCATTATATATTCAAATATATGAAGCTTGATTAAGTTATACAGTGCAGCATTCAGATTTAATTTAACTGAGATGGTGATTTGCAAATGAATATCTACATGGATCCTTTTTTAAAATCCAAATGCAAATGAGTACAATTGCAGTAAAATATATTTGCAAATGAATCCTGTTACTTTATTCATTTATTGTGTAATTACTGCAATCCTTCCCACCTTGTTTTCAGTATTTCTTAATCATTAAGTCGGAAGCATGACAGCAGTGCCAGCCCTGGCATGATTCTCTTTGACTAAAACCTTGTAAATTAACACAATTAGCACAGCATCATCCTGCTAATTAACTTCCAGTGTCTGGTGCAGTGGCTTTGCAAACAAGGAAGAGGGAGTCAGAAGGGAATCAACATGCCATTCTGTTACCAAACTCTGTGCTATGTTCAGTTTAGCTCAGTAAGTCAAAGCTGGCCATGTCAGAAGCCAGAGTCAGGTAATGAAGAGCTAAAGGGGTTGGAGGAGGAAAGCATAAGGGAGTAGGAGCTGTCAACATAGACTGCGGTAATTCAGAAGGGAGCTCATGCCACAGATGCTTCATTTAGACCAGACCTCCTTCTTATCAAGGAATCGCTGCCAGAGGGCACAAGAGAGTTTGCAAAATTCACTTAGGGTAATACAAAGGAGATTAAGGAAGCCTGCTTAATATAGCTGTATCAGAATAGGAAGTGTTCCAATCAAGAAGAGATTAGGAGGAGTCAGCACTGGGAAATAGAAGAGGGTTCCAGTGCTCTTCTGTAACTAAGTATATGAGAGTCCTCAAGGGTACATTATAAAGCCCTTTGGGTGCTGGTTCCCTAATGTGGGAAGTAAGGTAATGTCTAAGGTCTCTCTGTAAACTGTAAAATTCAAATGATTCTCTGACTCTGCTTCATATTTTCTCTCTCTTTTTAAATATATTTATCTATTTATTTGGCTGTGTTGGGTCTTAGTTGCTGCACTCAGGATCTTTCATTGCCATGCACAGATTCTCTAGTTGTGGCGTGCAGGCTCAGCAGTTGTGGTGCTCAGGCTTAGTTGCCCCACAGAGTATGGGATCTTAGTTCCCCAACTAAGGATCAAACCTGCATTCCCTGCATTGCAAGGTGGATTCTTAACCACTGGGACAACCAGGGAAGTCCTTGCTTTGTATTTTCTCTTAAATGAGAAAATAGTCCTGTATAGTTGGCTACGTAGTCACCTTGCTTCACTTAGTAGCAGATGATAGAGTTACATGCACGTAGCATCTCATTTTCTAGTTGTACTGTTCGAGTATATGCCACTACACATAAATGTAAAGAGTCAGAATCCAGATTCTCTGTGTTCTTATCTTCCCTTTTACCTGCTTCTTTCCTATCTCCCCCTTACTCTCTTCATAAATATATATGAATATATATATATATATATTCTCCCCTCTTAGTACCTTGGAAGCTGTAAGGCAGAGGGAACGATGATAACAAACGGAAGGAGAGCACTAGCTAGAAGACCGACAGACAAGTGATGCTTGTTTTTTTTTTTTTTTTCAGAGTTTCAACAACAGAACTGAGAGGCAGAAAGGAGCCAGTTGTAATTCATACCGAGTTGTAGGCTTTGTGTGATGAAAGCGATGGAGCGCTGCCTGGGAGATTGCTTTGCTGCACTCCACGAAGCAGATTTGAAACTGTCGTGGACCACTTTAGATGAGAGTTGGATTATGGAATGACCTGCTATGTCTGTGTCATATTGTTCTGCACAGGGAGCATTATACTGTGCTAACTAGGTGTTCAGTACCAAATAAGAGAGGTATCCTAGATGTGATCTGTCAGCTGTGTCTCATTTTTATATTGGTTAAAATATAAAACAGAAACTGTGGTGTGAAGAGGCAAGATAGCTAGATATGGCACATGTTAATACTATCACGAGCTAGATGCTTAAAATGTATGCATATTATATTGTGAGAACCAGTGACTGAATTCTAATTTGGCAGGGATGTGTGTGTACATATATATATGTGTTTCTGTGTGTGTGTAGCAAGTAACTCTATGGGCTTAGCAGAAATAAATTTGCTTATTACTCAAGAATGAAAAAACTGTAGGTCTTCTACAGAGTTTTCATTTAAATTCCGTTTACTTTTTGTCCAGGGCTGAAATTCAGTCCCTTTTCTAGATGTATGCGTGGTAGAGACCATCATAGGTGTTATAAACTGTGGAAATCCTTTATAACGTCACTATCGTTGGTAGAAAATAATGGGTAACAAAAGAAGTTGGGTGGAAAAGCTTTAATAGTTCTGATGAGTATCTAAATAAATTAACCTTCTCCCCCCAAATCTTCAGGCTTGAAGATGCAGTGGACGCCGGAGCACGCCCAGTGGCCCGAACAGCACTTTGACATCACCTCCACTACTCGGTCCCCTGCCCACAAAGTTGAAGCTTACAGAGGTCATTTGCAGCGCACCTACCAGTACGCCTGGGCAAACGACGACATATCTGCTCTGACGGCATCCAACCTACTAAAAAAATATGCAGAGAAGTATTCTGGCATTTTGGAAGGCCCTGTGGACCGACCCGTACTCAGCAACTACTCAGATGCACCATCAGGACTAGTGAATGGTCGGAAGAATGAAAGTGAACCCTGGCAGCCTTCCTTGAATTCAGACGCTGTTTATCCCATGAACTGTGTTCCGGATGTTATCACTGCCAGCAAAGCTGGAGTCAGTTCAGCCCTCCCTCCAGCAGATGTCTCTGCAAGTATAGGGAGCTCTCCTGGGGTGGCCAGCAACCTGACAGAACCTAGTTATTCGAGTAGTACCTGTGGAAGCCACACTGTACCTAGTCTGCATACAGGGCTCCCATCTCAGGAATATGCCCCAGGATACAACGGCTCGTATTTGCATTCTACTTACAGTAGCCAGCCAGCACCTGCACTTCCTTCACCTCATCCTTCTCCTCTGCATAGCTCTGGGCTCCTACAGCCGCCACCACCACCTCCTCCACCACCAGCCCTGGTCCCAGGCTACAATGGGACCTCTAACCTTTCCAGTTACAGCTACCCCTCTGCTAGCTATCCTCCTCAGACTGCTGTGGGATCGGGGTATAGTCCTGGGGGTGCGCCCCCTCCTCCTTCCGCATATCTGCCTTCAGGAATTCCTGCTCCCACACCCCTGCCCCCCACCACTGTTCCTGGCTACACCTACCAGGGTCACGGTTTGACACCGATCGCACCCTCGGCTCTGACAAACAGTTCGGCAAGTTCTCTCAAAAGGAAAGCTTTCTATATGGCAGGGCAAGGCGACATGGACTCCAGTTATGGAAATTACAGCTATGGCCAACAGAGATCTACACAGAGTCCTATGTACAGAATGTCCGACAGCAGCATTTCAAACTCAAATCGGGGGAATGGCTTTGACAGAAGTGCTGAAACATCATCCTTAGCATTTAAGCCAACGAAGCAGCTAATGTCCTCTGAACAGCAAAGGAAATTCAGCAGCCAGTCCAGTAGGGCTCTGACCCCTCCCTCCTACAGTACTGCTAAAAATTCATTGGGATCAAGATCCAGTGAATCCTTTGGGAAGTACACGTCGCCAGTGATGAGTGAACATGGGGAGGAGCACAGGCAGCTCCTCTCTCACCCCATGCAAGGCCCTGGACTCCGTGCAGCTACCTCAGCCAACCACTCCGTGGACGAGCAACTGAAGAATACAGACACACACCTCATTGACCTGGTAACCAATGAGATTATCACCCAAGGACCGCCAGTGGACTGGAATGACATCGCAGGTCTCGACCTGGTAAAGGCTGTCATTAAAGAGGAGGTTTTATGGCCTGTGTTGAGGTCAGACGCGTTCAGTGGACTGACGGCCTTACCTCGGAGCATCCTTTTATTTGGACCTCGGGGAACAGGCAAAACATTATTGGGCAGATGCATAGCTAGTCAGCTGGGGGCCACATTTTTCAAAATTGCCGGTTCTGGACTTATTGCCAAGTGGTTAGGAGAAGCAGAAAAAATTATCCACGCCTCTTTCCTGGTGGCCAGATGTCGTCAGCCCTCAGTGATTTTTGTCAGTGACATTGACATGCTTCTCTCCTCTCAAGTGAGTGAGGAACACAGTCCAGTCAGTCGGATGAGAACCGAATTTCTGATGCAGCTGGACACTGTGCTAACGTCAGCTGAGGACCAAATCATAGTGATCTGTGCCACCAGTAAACCAGAAGAGATAGACGAATCTCTTCGGAGGTACTTCATGAAACGACTTTTAATCCCACTTCCTGACAGCACAGCGAGGCACCAGATAATAGTGCAACTGCTCTCACAGCACAATTACTGTCTCAATGACAAGGAGTTTGCACTGCTCGTCCAGCGCACAGAAGGCTTTTCTGGGCTAGACGTGGCTCATCTGTGTCAGGAAGCAGTGGTGGGCCCCCTCCATGCCATGCCAGCCACAGACCTGTCAGCCATTATGCCCAGCCAGTTGAGGCCGGTTACGTATCAAGACTTTGAAAATGCTTTCTGCAAGATTCAGCCTAGCATATCTCAAAAAGAGCTTGATATGTATGTTGAATGGAACAAAATGTTTGGTTGCAGTCAGTGATAACTTCTTTTAAAAAAAAATGTGATGAATGTTGGCGTGCACACACACACATAAAGCCTGCTACATAGGGTATAGAGCCCCTTTCCAGTAGTGTTTAAATCGCAAAGGGTACTGGGGAAGAAGACGATTAAGTTGCATCTTTCGAGTCAGGGTAGATTTGGTGGAAGAAGGCATCCAATCAGACCTTCGGATGTGAAAGCCCCAGATGACAGAAAGCATCTGCCGATGCTCAGTTCGGTTCAAGCTAGACAACACTCACCAAGGAGCAAGGTGCAAGTGTGTTGATTTCAGAAGGACGTGAACCTCGTGTGTTGATTCCATTCTGCTGTTCTCGAGATTTAGTTGCTGTCAAGTGCCTGGAGTGGTGCTTTATTTTTTGTTTGCCTCACAATTACATTGGTGGCATGTGCTAATATAAAGAGCTTTAACTTCAAACATTATTGGACTAAAGAGATGAACGGTTGTGTTTCGACAGAAAACCAGATTTTTGCCATTTTAAGAGCAACAGTATTCCTCAATCCTGTCTGTTCTGCAGTATTAAGCTAAGAACAGGTAAAACAGGGTAACGGTAATCTGGACCTTAATTTCTGCAGTTCATTTCTTTTAATGTTCTTGTCTGCAAAAACTCAGGAAAGTGATTGTGTTTTGTACAGTACCTCAAAGGAATGTGTTGAAAGCACTATGTACTGCTGAGAGTAATGGGATAGGCTTCAATGTTACTTTATATTAAAATGTATGTTTACCTCAACAATTGGAAAATAGCAAGGAAAATTACTTTGAATGTATCCGGAAAAATACTGACGCGTGATACAACTGAATATTTACAATTTAAAGTAAAAATGGAAGGATTTTTTTAAAAGGTTCTTTCACTAATTATGGGGAATTAACCAGAGCAGAATAATTCTTTATATCAATACCTGCAAGAGTTCTTCGTACGTTGCTCCTTGATAACGAAGTGAAAATATTCTTAAAAGGTACACTGGTTAATGGAAAGCTATTTACTCAGTCTGTGTTAGTGTCTGGAGCAGTCAGCCACAAGACCTGTTTAGGACCCTGAAAGTCACAGTACCTGAAAACTAGGACTGTCTTTTTCCTGCAGAGGTGGTAACGGTGGTGGTGCTGGTAGTTTGCAAGTTCTCCCGGAAAACTGCTGGAAATGGTGTCATTCTCTTCACTAATCTAGCTTATAGGCTTGCCATGCTGTTTGACAGAATGCAGAAGATAACAGCCAAAACAAACAAGCAAACAAACAAACAAATACAGAAAACAACCAACCAACTTATATATATCCACAAAGAATATGTCTGCATCCCCTCTCCTCCTTTTGGACTCCTCTCTCGTCAGTGCAATTTTGCTTCTCCTTTTGAAATCTTCTGGGCTGTAGTGCTCCCACATTCATTTCTACCTCAGTTTTGTTACATTTCTCCTGGAAAGTCAAGTAGAAAATTGGAAGTAGACACACACACACACACACACACACACACACACACACGCACACACACGCACACATACACATGCACACGCACACACCAACAGATACAGCTTGCCAAATGTGTTACTTTGTTTTCTTTCATCTTTTCCTATAAATCTAGTTTCCAAAAAAATATCAGTCTTCATGCTCACTTCTACCTGGACCCACCCCCAGTCCAACAGCATATGTAGCATTTTTCTTAGTTTCCCACTCCTTTCCTGCTCCCCAAGTTGTTCTTTGTATCCTTTAATGCTTTATGTGCAACTTTACATTGCTAGCTGACTGATGTTCGGCAATGCCTCTGAACCCACACAGAGTAGGCCATAGCCTCCCAAAGCCACTGCCCATGCATAAGCAGTACAGCCTGGCTTTTTGAATGTATTTTTCCTGTTTTTATTTTTTATTTTATTTTATTTTTTTTTTTAGTTGAGAGATGCAGTAACAAAACTGTTGCAAAGCACTGGCATTTTATGTATTCAAAAAGTGATGTACATTTTTACAGACTTTAAATAAATGCAATGAGAAGCCCTAAGAAAGGTCTTTCTGTTATTGTTTTGTTTTCCTTCCATATTTCTTTTTTTTTATTTTTACTGATTTCATCTACAATGTCAAATTCTCTGAAATGCTTAACATAGAGAAAGCTAATGAAGGACATCATGATATTTCTGAGATTTTATGATGCTTGATCATTACTCCCCTTTTTTCTTATTTTTCTTGCTAAAAACTGAGCAGATGAACTAGAATTAAATTTACTATGATTTTCTATCAATTAAACCTATTCTTACATATAAATATTCCATATTAAAAAGTAGTGCCTTTCATTAAGGATACAAAAGGTAATATTTAAGTACTTCCTCTGCTTTTCACAAGTGAATAAACACTACAATCGTGTTCTGGCGCTACCCTGCACACATCCCTTATTGTAAGGAAATTCTAATAACCCCATTAACTTGTAGGTTCATATTGATCTCACTGACAAGTTTACTTTTGCACAGTGCTGACCTATTTTCAGTCTTTTGGACGTCACATTTCATTTCTGCCAACATGCTGTGTTCACTTGAAAGCAACTGGCAAGTTTTGACAAACCCAGTCTTATTTAGACAACTTTGGAAAATCCAGTATTGACCCACATTTCTGTGGCTAGTAAGAGTTAATGCCAAATATATGACTGCACTATTGTGTTTTACACTCATTTATAAAACTGAAAATAACGTCATGCATATTGGCTTTTAGCTTTAAATGACTTAAAAATTACCTTTGAGCTATGAGTGGTCAAAAATCCATGTATTGAGGTAGAAGCTGAAGTTGTGTGTGAATTTCATTTAGCCTAATGAATACTAGGATTTGATCTCTTAGGAAATTGGGCATGCTGAAGAAATGAAGATCTGTTGAGGGAGATAAGGCTGACCTTTGAGGAAGTAGTGCTCTCCTGTGAGTCTTTGATTCTTCGTGGCAGCATTTTGAGCTCGTCTATGGACTAGCCTAATAATGAGCTCTATTCTGACCATCCTTTCTTGAGCTTGGGGTGGGGGTGGGATACCACATCCTGAGAATTGAATGTGTACAATCAGTGATGGTACAACTGAGTAATGGGGCTTCATAGTCTTGGCCTCTTTGACTGCTAAGAATTTGGAGAAGGCTACTAATGAAGGTAAGGTAATGAGCCAGTCCAAATCTCTTGCCGTCTGGCCAGGGGATTTGAGCCAGTCTACTTAACAGCCCCTAATTTCTTTCTTCACAACTGCAGTAACATTTCCAACAGGGACAAAAAGGAAGTGAAGGAAACTACTTCAGTAGAAGGATCAATAGAAATTCAAGAGGTAGTTCATAATGACCTTATGTGTGACACAAATGGAAATACTCTACACTTCTGGCATGCTTCTCACCAAAATATTTAGAACATTAGTGACAA
>NC_040077.1:32625000-32632500 GCF_003369695.1 Bos indicus x Bos taurus
CCAAACTGAAGGTGAAATGACTAGCATCCTCAGTGTTTGGAATTCCTGGCCCCTCAGGCCAGGAAAACAGCCTGTATATTTAACTCTAAGGAATTCACATAAAGTACTGACATGTTTTTATTGTGGATATAGGGCGACTATTCCGAACATATAAAATTAACTGCTTTCAAATATTTACAAGAAAAGGAAATAGGGTTTAATCTTTTCTCCATTTGCTATCTCCACTGGTGTTTTTCTCTAGCAAAGCTCTATAAAATTTACTTCTTTTCAGTGTTGTACTTTAAAAATCAAAACCTAAACATATTGTTTATATAAGCAGATGTCCTGATTTCGTCTCTGTCTACCACTTTTTAGAGACATGGAATCTGACAACTAGGAATTCAGTTTACATTGCATCTGAAAAGTGGTGCACAGGCACTTTGTACTTTAAATCAGAAATAGGACAAATTCAATAGTCCTTTTAAAGATACCTACAAAAGACCAAAAGTGTAATCTTTAGTTCTAAGAGAACTGTTTTAGATGCCAAGTGTGAAAGAACTGAATCATAAAATTAGTGGGTGATATGAAGCTATATCAAAGGTAAGAGCACAAAGAGATCTTGATTTTGGATTATGAATTCTTTGGAAATCTAGAAAGTAGCAAAGGAATAATTTTGGAGTATGTAGCATGTTGACTTACAATATGCTAAACCTGCTATAGGCATGTTTAAAAAATGTAGGGTAGTTTCTATTTTTGCTCTCTATATTCTTAACTGTCTGCTTTGTCTTATTTATTAATATATGAACAGAGTAAGTGCTTCCTCTGTTCACAATGACTGTTATTAGCTTCTACACAAAGAAAGCCAAATATTCCACATCATTTGGATATGCTGAAAAATAGAACATGTATTCATCAAAATCCCATTTTATCAAATACTCTCAAAAACAAGTAGCATAAAAATCTTGTAAGTTTTGTCCTACTATAGTAAAATGGTTTTATAACACAGTTTTTAATTGATCTTTATATCATATTATTTTCAAGTTAATGCTATTAAATTGTAATATTTGGAAATTATCCAAGAATTAAATTATCAGCTCATTCTATTTTCACCAACACATTTAGAAGACTTTTTCTGGTCTACATTCCTATCTACTTGTGACTATTCCTGACCTCACCTACTTGCTCATAACACACTTTATATCTCCTTTTAAACTGCCGCTAAGATGCTAAAGAACTGTCTAGGAACTCTACAGAATATAAAACAAATGGTTGTGTGCCAGCGACTGAAGATAATGGAAACTAACTACATACTCTTCCAGCCCCATCTAGATACCACTAACTTTACTTTTTTGTTCTCTTTGGCCTAAAGCAGTGGTTCTCAATCTTTAACATGCAACATAACAATTACCTAGAAAAGCTTGTTAAGTTTCTTGGACCCAACACCCTGAGATTCTGATTTGGTAGAGAAAATAGGAGGACATTTACTTACATTTCTATCAAACTTGCAGATGGGGCCAAAAATGCTGACTTGAGAACCACTGGCCTAGGGATAGAAAAATTTTGTCCTAACAGATCTCCAATTCTGTGGGAAACTCAAGAAAACATCTGGAGCTGAAACATCTTGGTCTTCTCTTAGTGATTAAAAGTGATTTAGCTACCACCTAGAAATTATGAGGAAGAACTACTGTAAATATCATTTTAATAACTTTAAAATCATCGTTCAGTTCAGTCGCTCAGTTGTGTCCATCTCTGGGACCCCATGAACGCCAGGCTTCCTTGTCTTTTTGCCTTTTCATAGTGTTCATGCTGCTGCTGCTAAGTCACTTCAGTCGTGTCCGACTCTGTGCGACCCCATGCATGGCAGCCCACCAGGCTCCCCCATCCCTGGGATTCTCCAGGCAAGAATACTGGAGTGGGTTGCCATTTCCTTCTCCAATGCATGAAAGTGAAAAGTGAAAGTCAAGTCGCTCAGTCGTGTCCGACTCTTAGCGACCCCATGGACTGAAGCCTACCAGGCTCCCCCATCCATGGGATTTTCCAGGCAAGAGTACTGGAGTGGGGTGCCATCGCCTTCTCCGCATACTGTTCATGGGTCTCCCTAAACAGTTTCTTAAACAGAAAGATCTGGATTCCAATCAACTTTGGTACTGAATGCTGCACAACTCAATTTGAAACAAGGATCTTTAAAAAAGTGTTGATGACAAAAAAATAAGGAAAAGTCACTGAGATAAAAAGATTGTGCATACACAGCTGAGATTACTCTTTTTACTCTCACCCTTCCTTGAAATTCAATCCATTTTTAGCAAAAATTTACAAGTTAAAAAATTATGGAAAAAACTAATAAATAACCATAATGATAATACATACATTCATGTTATATTAAAATACCTTATTATATCATGATCTCACCTATATTTAAATTACTCTAAAAATGCCATGAGAAAGTTTAAGACTTCATCTAAATACAAGTCATATTAGGTAACCAAATAGTCACTCAGTTCTATTTAATGCATTTCACCTATACAGTTCTGTAAATAGTAATAAAGACTTATCATTAATAGTTATTATGAGTCTTAGGAAATCATTTATACCAATTCTTACTAGCTAACCTATTTTTACTATATATACAAGGACTCTGGAGTATGCAAGTTAAATGGTTGACTTAAAATTGAGCCTGGATACAGGAAAATGCTGCTTTCCTCTCGATTTTTCTGTGAATCTTAAACTGCTCTGAAAAAATACAGAATCTGGATTATATTAATAAACTGATACCTTACTGTAGTAGTTAAGTTTAAATTTAAGTAAATGACAGGTCAATGGCCAAAATAACAAAACTGCCTTTCCCATCCACTGAAATTGAAAGATCATCTAACCTCTTCCTGACAGTGACATTTACATTACCACCTAGGGTTAGTTTTTTTGACCAAAGTTGAACAGTTTCAATTACCTGTTCTCTATGTGGTTCGTGAAGTTGGAGGATCCATACATTAACATTTCTTTTATTTTTAGGAAAACACAATTCTCTTTCTAAATAGGGTTGAGTAATCAGACAAGGGATAAAATTCACACAGTTCAGTAGGAATACTTAAATATATGGGTTGAGTTAACGCTACACTGTCTAAAATTCCAGTCGACCCAATATGTATGTCATGGATACCAATTTGAGGATATGGATTCATCACAAACCTTGCCACTACACTTTTTATTTATTTTTTCTTCCTGGCATTCTTTAAGGTTTTGGATTTTAAAGAAGGTTGAAGAAGGTGGGAAAGGCAGAGAAGAGAAACGTCAGAAAGAACAGAAATGAACTAAGTGGACTTAAGTAAATGATGTTCCATTTTTATTTATCATGAAATTTGTACATTATTTTTATTTCCCCTAAGACCAAACTCATATGCTGAATGACTTCAGGTTAACAGTGCAAATTATACTGCTTATTGAAATAGTAAACAACACTGGGGAGATAAAAAAGGGATAGTAGGTATAATTAAATATCCTTTTCAAATGCTTTGGTTAAATGCAATTGTGATGGAGAATTTTCTAAGCTATTCTCTCTAATCTATAGAATATGGAAAAATTGTTATATGTCAGTGACAGGTTTTTGGAATGACAAATCTAATAAAAAAATGTCTTCAGTTGGAGATCCAAAATTTAAGGTTATTATTGTTTATAGACATCTGGTCTCAATGAATGAAAGGCTAATTATTTTTAGGAAAAAAAAGAATCTAATAAAAAAATTAAAAAGTGGTTGAAAAAGAAAAAAAGTAGGTAATACTGCTTCCACTGGGCTTCCCAGGTGATACACTGATAAAGAATCTGCCTGCAATGCAGGAGACACAAGCAGATACAGGTCCGATCCCCAGGTTGGGAAGATCCCCTGGAGGAGGGCATGGCAACCCACTCCAGTATACTTGCTGGGAGAATCCCATGGACAGAGGAGCCTAGTGGGCTACGTGCCACAGGGTCACAAAGAGTTGGACATGACTGAAGTGACTGAGCACGCACACACTGTTTCCATGACAGTGTCTTATGATGCCAAGATTAAAAAATTATTTGTCTACTGAAATGATAAACTTCATATTTGAAAATATGAATTATACTGAGATACATTAGTAGGTGTTTAAGAATCTACTATAAAACAAATGTATAATGAACTTGAGTTCATATTATTTAAAAAATGCATGCCTTTCACAATCCAAAGTATTCTTATTTTTATTAAGGAAAGTTAATGAGGCAAAATCTGAGTCCTATAACATCACAGATATATATATATATATATATATATATATACATATATATATATAAAGGTGAATATACTATAGCAATACTAGTGAGAACAAGTGCCATTTTCAGATATTTACTATAGGCTTGGTACAGTGATAAATGCTTTATCTCATATTTTTCAATAGCCCTGTAAGGTAAATGTTCATTTTTCAGAGAAGAAAACTAAATCTTAGCAAATTCAGTAGTCTATCCAAAGTGAGGGAGAATTTTAACTCAGTTCTATTGACTCAAAAGGCCGTGTTCTTCATCATTACATTATACTGTCTAAAGTCTCCATTAACCTAATGTATATATGTTACCGTGACTGAACAAAGAGATGACTGTTAGCCATTGTACAGAATTCAGGATGGTGTCCTTTAAAAAAGAGTGCCAGCATTTTTTGAACTTCATTTAAAATTTGTTTTATTTTATATTGGGGTATATTGATTAACAATTTGTGTTAGTTTCTACAAAAAAGTGATTCAGTTATACATATACACATTACGTATTCGTTTTCAAATTCTTTTCCCATTTAGGTTATTACAGAGAATTGAGCAGAGTTCCCTATGCTATACAGTAGGTCCTTGTTGGTTATCTGTTTTAAATAAGCAGTGCCTACTTCTCAACCTGAAGCTCACAATCTATCTCTCCCCCCTCAACTATAAGATCTTTCTCTCTGAGCCTGTTTTTTGTTTTGTAAGTAAGTTCATTTATATCATTTTTTTAAAATTCCACATATAAGCAATATCATATATTTGTCTTTCTCTGTCTGACTTACTTCACTTAGTATGATAATCTCGAGTTCCATCCATGTTGCTAGGACTTCACTTTTGATCTATCAAAGTGATACTCTTAGTCAAATTTTTATATTCATTTTAGAGATAACAGTTTACATTTATTGGGTATATCATACAGGATAATGTCAACTTTACTTGCAATTTTCCCTCACTCTACTGTCTATGAGTTAGTGCATTATTATCCCCAGCTTCTAAAAGAAAGCAAATTTATAAAAAAAATATTACAAACACAAATGAGCCTTTTATAACTGCTTAGAAGAAATTTATTTATAAATTTCCCCTTTAACTTCAACTATCATCATGCCCTTCTACATTATGAAGTACTGTTAAAAGTATACCTGGTATTATGATATGCTTTATTTCTATGTGCAAGAAATGTATCTGAGAAATGTCATTTCAAGTAGAGATATTCTCCAATTTCCAACCACAAAAGCAATTCTATATTAACAGGTAAACACAGGATACTATGTTTAGAAACGTGCATCACTGCATTGATTCTCTGATAGATTCAACTATGTTGAGAGGTCACTTGTTTCTGGCTATTGTCATTTTGGCAGTAGTAGTTGGGGGAGCATGGTAAGCAGAGTCAAAGAATATGTGCAACTCCTCTTTTAAACGTATATAAAAGCAACACAGTCAAACCTCATCTCCAAAAGAGAGAAAAAGAGAAAATCCAAGTGAAAAATTTGGAGTCAACCGATTTAATCAAGTGCGCAGTGATGCAAACAATGCCACCTGAAATAGCTTCTTTCATTTCTACTCCAAATGCTAGAATCAGGGATGAAGGACATCAGCTGCATATTACTTCTGGGAAATAAATAGTTAAGATTTTTTTCAAATTTTTCTACTGTTTCCAGAATTTACTTAATTTTTTCCCATCAAATATTTTAAGTAAAAATAATTAAAACATAAAAATACAATTTGGAAAACAGAGTTATGAAGGTAGTGAAAGAAAAACTCTTTCACTGACTTTAAATACTGCTGTAACATTACATTTTAAAATTTAAAGAAAAAGATTATACTAAAAGTCACATCAGATTGAAATCATGGTAGGTTCCTCTCCAAATTATAAGTTCATATCTAGCACTAACCTTTATCACTCTCTATAATGTGCTGTTTTATATTACTTTGCCATACACTGATAGTTTTTGTAAACTAAGACCTACTTCACCTACTTTTAAAGACAAATGTTTGCTTTGTGTCTGCAAATGTGTGCTCACTGTAGTCCCTCAGACATTCATTAGTGTTTAGAATTTGCTCTTAAGGAGGACAGTAGCATTGTAAATGAAAATGACCAGTAGCCAAAGGGAACATATAATTGTTTGTAATTAAACCAAAGTGTTGCTGAGTTAATCAAGTTCATGTCTTAATATTCTTTAAAGCATTGCTATCTTGTCAAAATGAAGACTTCAGTATTCTGTCTCTGTATTTTTTTTTAATTGGTAATGAAAACGAAACAAATTACACCACTGAGATTTGTTTTTTTAACCCATTTAAGTACAATAAATAAGCTAAGTATGTTTTGATCCAAGTTTTCACTGGAGTCTCCTTTTTAACTCTTTCACCAGTTTCATAATTAACAGTTTGTGCAGGCACTAGCCTATTTATAGCTTTTGCTCTGCACGGGCCCATGCTGTTGATCTCATCTTTTTGGATTAGAACACAGATTGAAACATTACATCCTTCCCATGGTAACTGCATCATTTATTTGAAACACCATAGATTTGACAGAATTCTTCTGGGAGAGAGTTTTTATTGTAACTTTGATTTGAATTGTTAATTGTATTAAAGGTGAATCCAAATTAAATGAAAGAACTCAAGAAGTTGACTGACTTGCTAAAATAGATGGATGATTTTGCAGCAAAGCATAATTTTTGGAACCTGTAGAACATTATCCAGTTTCAGTGGACTGTCTCTTAGTTTTTCTAAAACTAAAGGACTTACCATGTTTTTCTCTAAAAAGAAAAAAAAAAAACGGCACATAGATAAGAAAATCTAAAGTTATGTCAAACAAATTACGTTTTAGTTATTAGCGGCTAGTTTGTAAATATCAAAGATCCACTTATTGTAGTGCTTGGAGCTGCATTTGCATGCTGATGAAATGCAAGTGGATGGCTGTGAACTGTAGGGTTATCTCTAGTGCAGCAGTGGGAGCTCCAGAATCAGACAGTTGAGCATCTGACTGACTCAAGAGTCCAAGCTGCAGACCTCTTCTATTCACTTTCTTTACAACAATTAAAATATGCAAAGTGATAATTTTCCTTAAGTAGCCTTAAATGTGCGATCTATTTAAATGTGAAGAAAATTGCCTGAAGCTTCTGGTGTGAGGGACAAAAAAGAATAAATTATGCAAATAGCAGAAAAGGACTCTACCACTTGAACGCCTAATTTTCCTGTAATAAGCATACTGTTTCATTTAATTTTTTGCCTCTTATTAAAAGTGACAGTTCTTTTGCACTGT